>NC_037670.1:60972293-61272293 GCF_003255815.1 Theropithecus gelada | reverse complement strand
TCCAGTAGTTTATGTCCTCTCTGATTTCCTTGAGAAGTGGTTTGTAGTTCTCCCTGAAGAGGTCCTTTACTTCCTGGTTAGCTGCATTTCTAAGTATTTTATTCTTTTTGTGGCAATCGTGAATGAGAGTTCATTCATGATTTGGTTCTCGCCTCACCTGTTATTGGTGTACAGGAATGCTAGCAATGTTTGCACATTGATATTGTATCCTGAGACTTTGCTGAAGTTGCTCATCAGCTTAAGAAGCATTTGAGCTGAGACAATGGGGTTTTCTAGACATAGGGTCATGCTATCTATAAAGGTAGTTTGACTTCCTCTGTTTCTATTTGAATACAATTTATCTCTTTCTCTTGACTGATTGCCTGGGCAAGAACTTCCAATACTGTGCTGAATAAGAGTGGTGAGAGAGGGCATCCTTGTCTTATGCCAGTTTTCAAGGAGAATGCTTCCAGTTTTTGCCCATTCAGTATGATATTGACTGTGGGTGTGTCATATATGGCTCTTATTTTGAGGTGTGTTCCTTCAATACCTAGTTTATTGAGAGTTTTTTAACATGAAACTCTTGAATTTTATTGAAAACTTTTTCTGCCTCTATTAAGATAATCATGTGGTTTTTGTCTTTAGTTCTGTTTATGTTATGAATCACATTTGTTGATTTGTATATGTTGAACCAACCTTGCACCTGGGGATGAAGCTTACTTAATAGTAGTGGATAAGCTTTTTGATGTGCTGCTGGATTTAGTTTGCCAGTATTTTGTTGAGGATTTTTGCATCAATGTTTAAGTTTTCTTTGTTGTATCTTTGCCAGGTTCTGGCATCGGGATGATGTTGGCCTCATAGAATGAGTTAGAGAGAAGTCCCTGCTTTTCAATTTTTTGGAATAGTTTTAGTAGAAATGGTACCAGTTCTTCTTTGTACTCCTTGTAGAATTCAGCTGTGAATCCATCTGGTTCTGGGGTTTTTTTGCCTCAACTTCAGAACTCATTATTGGTCTCTTCAGTTTCTATTCAATTTCTTCCTGGTTCAGTCTTGGGAGGGTATATATGTCCAGGAATTTTTCCATTTCTTCTAGATTTTTTAGTTTGTATGTATAGAAGTATTTATAATATTTTCCGATGATTGTTTGTATTTCTGTGTGTTTAGTGGTA
The DNA here is from genome assembly GCF_003255815.1 of Theropithecus gelada. Taxonomy (NCBI): domain Eukaryota; kingdom Metazoa; phylum Chordata; class Mammalia; order Primates; family Cercopithecidae; genus Theropithecus; species Theropithecus gelada. Next base: position 61,271,145 of record NC_037670.1, on the reverse strand, counting down.
GTATCCTCTTTTTGTTTCTGATCATGTTTATTTGGTTCTTCTCTTTCTGCTTTATTAGTCTAGCTAGCAGTCTACCTATTTTATTAATTTTTTCAAAAAAGAGCTCCTGGATTTGTTAATTTTTGAAGAGTTTTTTGCATCTCTATCTCCTTCAGTTCAGCTCTGACCTTGGTTATGTCTTGTCTTCTGCTAGCTTTGGGGTTTGTTTGTTCTTGGTTCTCTTGTTCTTTTAATTGTGCGATTAGGTTGCTAATTTGAAATCTTTGTAGCTTTTTGATGTAGGCATTTAGTGCTATAAATTTCCCTCTTAACACGGCTTTAGGTGCATCCCAGAGATTCTGGTACATTGTATCTTTGTTCTCATTAGTTTCAAAGAATTTCTTGGTCTCTGTTTTAATTTCATTATTTACCAAAAAGTCATTCAGAAGCAGGTTGTGCAACTTGTATGTGGTTCTATGGTTTTGAGTGAATTTATTAATCTTGAGTTCTAATTTGATTGCACTGTGATCTGAAAAACTGTTATGATTTTAGTTCTTTCGCATTTGCTGAAGAATGTGAATTATGTGATGAATTTTAGAGCAAGTGTTGTGTGGTGACGAGAAGACTATATATTCTGTTGTTTTTCAGTGGAGAGTTCTGTAGATATCTATCACATCCACTTTATCCAGAGCTGAGTTCAGGTCCTGAATACCTTTAATTTTCTGTCTCAACGATCCATCTAATATTGTCAGCGGGGTGTTAAAGTATCATACTACTATTGCGTGGGAGCCTAAGTCTCTTTGGGGGATCTCTAAGAACTTGCTTTATAAATTTGAATGTTCTTGTATTGGGTACACATGTATTTACGATAGTTAGCTCTTCTTGTTGAATTGAACCTTTCACCATTATGTAATACCTTCCTTTGTCTTTTTTGATCTTTGTTAGTTTAAAGTCTGTTTTGTCAGAAACTAGAATTGCAACCCCTGTTTTTTTCTGTTTTCCATTTGGTTGGTAAATTTTTCTCCATCCCTTTATTTTGAGCCTATGTGTGTCTTCACCTGTGAGATGGGTCTGTTGAAGACACCATACCAATAGTACTTTATGCAGCTTGCTACTCTGTGTCTTTTAATTGGGGTATTTAGCCCATTTGCATTTAAGGTTAGTGTTGTTATATGTGTATTTGATCCTGTTTCATGATGTTAGCTGGTTATTTTGGAGACTTGTTTTTGTGGTTGTTTCACAGTGTCACTGGTCTGTGTACTTCAGTGTGTTTTGTAGTGACTGCCAGTGGTTTTTCTTTTCCATATTTAGTGTTAGGTCTGGTGGTAACAAATTTCCTCAGCATTTGCTTGTCTGAAAAAGATCTTATTTCTCCTTTGCCTATGAAGCTTAATTTAGGTGAATATTAAATCCTCAGGTGGAATTTCTTTCCTTTAAGAATTTTGAATATTAGCCCCCCAATCTCTTCCGGCTTGTAGCGTTTCCTCTGAAAGGTTCACCATTAGTCTGATGGGTTTCCCTTTTTGGTGTCCTGACCTTTCTGTCTGGCTCCCCTTAACATGTTTTTTCTTTTATTTCGAACTTGGAGAATGTAATGATTATGTGTCTTGGGGATGATCTTCTCTTGGAATATCTTATGGGGTTCTCTGCATTTCCTGAATTTGAATGTTGGTCTGTCTAGCTACACTGGGGAAGTTCTCCTGGATGATATCCTAAAATATGGTTTCCAAATTGATTCCATTCTCCCTGTCTCTTTCAGGTACCACAATCTGTTATAAATTTGGTCTCTTCACATAATCCTGTATTTCTCAAAGGTTTTGTTCATTCCTTTTTTTTTCTTTTTTCTCTATTTTTCTCTGCCTGTCTTATATCAGAAAGCAAGTCATTAAGCTCTGAGATTCTTTCCTCCACTTGGTCTGTTCTGCTATTAATACTTGTGATCGCATTGTGAAGTTCTTGCAGTGTGCTTTTTAGCCCTATCAGGTCAGTTATGTTCCACTCTCTAGTGGCTATTTTGGCTGTCATCTCCTGCATTGTTTTATCATAATTCTCAGCTTCCTTGCACTGGATTACAATATGCTCCTTTAGCTCAGCGAAGTTCATTTCAATCGACATTCTGAAGCCTACTTCTGTCATTTCAGCCATCTCAGTCTCAGCTCAGGTCTGTTTGCTTGCTGGAAAGGTGTTGCTGTCATTTGGAGGAAAGTGGGCACTCTGACTTTTTGAGTTTTCAACATTTTTGCACTGATACTTTCTCATCTTTATTGGTTTATCTGCCTTTGATGTTTGAGGTTGCTGACTTTTGGATGGAATTTTAGTCGGTGGTGTTGTAGTTGTTGCTGTTTTTGTTTGTTTGTTTTTCTTTTAACAGTCTGGCCACTACTCTATAGGGCTGCTGTGGTCCCTAGTCACCTCAGTTTTTCCAGTACCTGGAGGTATCTCCAGTGAAGGCTCCCATACAGCAAAGATGGCAGCCACCAAAAGTACTGATTTTTGGTTTGTTTACAAAGAAAAAAATTAGTAGCTATCATAAATTTAATATAATTAAAAGAAAACATAATATTGTTAACTCTAATGATTAGTGTCACTATGTAACGGAGGGAGAGGAAAGGTACTATTTATAATCCTTCCTCAAGGCTCAAATGCCTGGCTAGACAGTGGATATTTTGAGCCCTAGGTCAGTTTCCACATAACGTTCTTTTATATTCTTTTCTTTATTTCTGTAAAATTATTTTTTTGATTCACTACTAAAAGTTGGTAGAAATGCAGCAAAGGTCTGAAGTTTCTGTCACAGTCTGGGGTATTTATTTCAACCATAGACTCAGAAGCTATATAGAGACTTCTTAGTGAAAATTTGTTTCAGCACCTTTTCAGAAAAGTTGAGACATCCGATTTAAAAGTGGGGTGCTTAGATGTTTCAACTGGGAGTAGTTGTGGCTGGATTTCTTACCCATTCTTCTGATATACTTCATTCAGAGAAGCATTTCTTTACTTTCATTCCAGCTCTTGGGTGAAGGTCTGTATTTTGTTTTATTTTAATGCCTAATAATCTGCTGTTGACTTTTTTGCTCCAACAAAAGAAGAAAATCATTAAGCACTAGGAAATTGCCTACAGTTGGCAATAAAACTATTTGCAATAATCTTCTTAAGAACCTCATGATCTTTCAATATTAAAAAATATGATATTTTGGCGCAGGCTCTTTGGGCTCTCCATTAGAATGGATTTATTGTTGAGAAATATTGCTCACATCAGTCACTTCAAATTACGGGAATAGCCTTACTAGTTTTTTCAGAGCCATTATTTCAAAAACTAGTCTGAGCCCCAGCCCTCCACAGCCATCACTTGATAGTGTTCAAAAGCGGAGCCCGTACTCTTGCCCATATCTCTCCAGTAGGCGAGGGGCATGCCTGGGTGGGACTGGTGTGGGGAGAGACTCCAGCATCTCAGTCATAAGCCCAGCATACACCGTAGGGTAGCTCGATTATGTGGGTTTCAGTCCTGGCTCTACCTGTTATTCACTGTGTTATTTTAAACCAGTTATTTTATGCATCTTTGCCTCAGCTTCCTCATCTATAAAATGGGGATAGAAATAGTATCTATCTTACATGTATTTAGAACATTACCTGTCCGCTACTACATACTCAAAAAAAGTTAACTTTTACTACTATGATTTTTTTTTGGGGGGGGGATGGAATCTTGCTCTGTCTTTCTGGCTGGACTGCAGTGGCATGATCTCGTCTTGCAACCTCTGCCTCCTGGGTTCAAGCAATTCTCCTGCCTCAGCCTCCTGAGTAGCTGGGATTACAGGCGCATGCCATTATGCCTGACTAATTTTTGTATTTTTAGTAGATACGGGGTTTCACCATATTGGCCAGGCTCATCTCGAACTCCTGACCTAGTGATCCACCTGCCTTGGCCTCCCAAAGTGCTGGGATTACAGGCATCAGCGACTACGCGTGGCCTGATCATGGTTTTTGATAATTAAAGTAAATGCCATTACAGCTGGCCTTTGATCAGGACTTGTCACAGTGTCCTTATAATCAAATCTGTTTCTGTGCTCACAAACTCATCTGTAATTAAATGAAGATATGCCTTTCCCTGTAGCATAGGTCCTACAGTATCCAAGGTCCTCCCAAAATATGAGTTCCACTATAGTCTACTTTCCACTGTAGCATGGGTTCCCAGGGCAGCCATTCTAGTGAACCATTGATTTTTCCTTAGTGTGAGGTTTCTTTTGAATGAGATTTCAAAAACCTACAGATGATATTGTGGTTGCTAAGTTTGCCTCACATATTCCAAAATTCTGATTTGCTTTGCATACCTGTTGTTTTATCTGGCTGCATTACTTCTGGCATGCCTATGTGACAGGAGTTTATTTCTTCAGATTGCGTATCATTTCGTTAACCAATATGCACGAAGTTCCTTTGTTAAAATAATAATTTCCATGTTGCTTGTGGAGAACTGATGAATGTATGACAGTGGATGCCTGTCTAGCCAATTTGATAAACTTAACAGTAGTTGTTTATTTAATTGAAAAAAAGCTTATTAAAATATGGAATGAAAAAGTTATTAGCATAACTTAGCTTAACTTGAAAATGTAAGTGGGCATTTACTATGAATATTTGGTGAAGGGACAAGACTTTGTAAAAATTACTATTACAAAACCTATTCTTGCTGTCAGCATACTCATTGTCACCATTCCTTTTTTTGTTTGTTTGTTTGTTTGTCTTTTGAGACGGAGTCTCACTCTGTCACCCAGGCTGGAGTACAGTGGCATGATCTCGGCTCACTGAAACCTCTGACTCCCGGGTTCAAGCGATTCTCCTGCCTCAGCCTCCTCAGTAGCTGGGACTACAGGTGCACACCACCATGGCCAGCTAATTTTTGTATTATTAGTATAGACAGGGTTTTGTCATATTGACCAGGCTGGTCTCGAACTCCTGATTTCGTGATCTTCCCGCCTTGGCCTCCCAAAGTGCTGGGATTACAGGCATAAGCCACCATGCCTGGCCTGTCACCACTCTTTAATGTGGATTCTGAATGTAAATATTCTTGGGAAACAACTGACATGGACAGTACCACTAAATTTATATGATTCTCTACCCCCTAGGTCTTTCAGACCTATCTAAATTTGCTACAAGTATTTTCAGCAATTAATGTTTATTTGTTTTTATTGAAAGCATTCAATTTGATTTTCGTTGGTACCACTCTTTGTATCCTTATTCATACATTAACATGATATTTATTAAAGTTAAACTGTTATAATAATGAGCCAAACTTCCATAAATAAATTTGGGAACAAACGTGTTTGACAAAACTCCACTAAGGGAGGCCGAAGAGTGTGGGCATTCTGGAAAGCCTGAGAAGCCAGCGGGATACTGATACCAACCACCGTGCCTCCTGCAGGGAACGGTGATCCTGCGAGCCAGTGACGTCACTGATCATTAGCAGGATTTGAACTGCGTTCGTTATAGACCTGGAGAATGATTTCCATTCAGTTGCTCTATAGTGCAAGTGGAATTTTGAATGATTGCTCTGTAGTTTTATTCTCTTCCTCACGGAAGTACCATAATTTACTAATTCATAGTAGAAAGACTTATTTCCTGCCTATCCAAAACAAAAAGTATGGTTGATTTAATACTTTTAAAATTACTATTATTATTTTTTAATAGCAAAGTTGTTTCTTAAAAGGTTATGCACTGGAGTTTATAGGCAAATAGTTTGCTAGCCCCACCCAATTTTGTGTTATTTACATTCATACTTCCTAATTACACCATTCTTTTTCATTCTGCATGCGTGGTGTGGTTCTCTGTGAATGTTTCACTTGTCATGGCTTCACAGTCTCCACCAACACTGGAATCCTGCTTACAATTAGTTTTTACAAAATTATTTGGAATTTAAAATTTTAATTACAGTTTTCATTGTTAATTTTATACTTTGATGAACTACTTTTTTGCTATGAATCAGTTTTTTGTGAATTAAATATCTAACACAACACAATAGAAATACTGACACAAATTTGACGACAATAAACTTGAAATAACATGAAATTACATTAACCAAAATGTTAAGTAATTTAAGTACTTGTGATCAGACATAGATCCACGGACAGATTTAGCAACCAAAACATATGCACAGTTTTTTAGTCTCTCATGGTTGTGAATATGAATGTAGAGAGTTTTTACTGAAAATTGTTAAGTTTCACCTTTCCAGTGTATGAGGGATGCACGTGCATGTACATGTGTGTACTGGGGAGATGTTGCATTGGCTATTCTTTCAAGTGAATCCCTGGCAGACTGTGACACCAGGTCTGTGGGTCACACTTCTGAGGGACAATGCTGGACCCTGGTGCTGGTGCTGGTCACCCCCAGTCTACCTTCCTCTATAGTGAGCTCTCCCATGGGATCCTTTCTTTCAGTGGCCCTTGGCACATCCAGTCCAACCCACTGGAAAGGACGTGCTTCCCAAGGGAAGGACCCATTTCTTTCTGGAGCTTCTGGGTCTCTCTGCACACTTACCCATCTGCTCCTCAGTGTTCAGCTTTGCCAGGGAACACTGAAAAAGGCCACCCAGGGACAGTCACCATTTCTCCTTGTGTTTACAAAGCCAGGGGGGCATAGTCAAGTGAGTCTGCTTTAATAAAGAAAACTTGCATCTCTTATTTTGCTTTTTGTTTGCTTTTCCTTTAGACCTAAGTATGGTCTCTATTGTCACTCCCTTATAGTTATGCTGTTTTCATACACGCATATACAAAACTTGGTAATTTAGGACTCATGATGAGTGTGCAGGCTGCAGGCTCTACTTGAGTTTTAGAGATGTACTATTCAACTGCTTTGACAGAGTCAACGGAGGAGCAGACCACAGACATGAAGCCCGTCTCATCACTGAGCAAAGATGAAGACCATGCCAGATTAGTCATGGCCATGAATGTTTACCAGCAATAGCACCATGGACAAGGGCTGTAGAATACACCTGCAGTTCAAACCATTCTTGATTTAGCTCATATGAAACATGTGTAAAAATGGTTAAAAATGCCATTTCTTTTTTCTTTTTCTTTTTTTTGAGACAAGATCTCACTTTGGGCTAGGCTGGAGTGCAGTGGCGCCATGATAGTTCACTGTAAACTTGAACTTCTGGGCTTAAATAACCCTCCTGCCTCAGCCTCCTGAGTAGCTAGAACTACATGAACGTGCCAACATGCCAAGCTAATTTAAAACATTTTTGTAGAGAGAGGGTCTAGCTATATTGCCACGTTAGTCTAGTACTCCTGGCCTCAAGTGATTCTCTGACCTCAGCCTTCCAAAGTGCTGAAATTATAGGCATGAACCACTGCCCCTGGCCAAAAATTTCCAAAGGGCATTTGTAAAACATTGATAATATTACCATGATGTAACCAAAATGTAATTACCCAAATTAAATGAGAAACAGTAAGATATTACTTCTTTTTCAGCTTTTGCATATTCAAAAACACTTTATGGTGGCTCATATATACATGTATTTATATCTGGACATTAAGAACTAGAGTTTAATTATTATAATACTTCTTCTTTGGCACCAACAATGTGAAGTGGTCAGGGGGTCATTGCATTTTCTTTGTACAATGAAAATGCTTAGAAAAGATATTATGGAAATCTTCACAGGATACTTCCTTCGGAAAGCAGTAAAAATGACAACAAATCTCCCAGGTTTGCCTAGGCATTTTATTAACTAGAAAGATCACATTACTTGTGCCCTATGAATCTCAACTTTAATCTTTCGATCCTTTGAGTCAGGCCCAACCCCTGATGCTTTTTAAAATATCCCACTTCCCCACTGCCTTGCCTGGACAAGGAGGAACATTTCCCTCATTCTTATGGCAAGCCCCAGGCAGACTGAGCTCTTTCTCCAGTCTCTTTTCTCCCAGTCCCTGTGGATCTGCTGCAGCTGGGGTGAGCCAGACTCCTCCTCCATCACACCAGGGTGCCTGGTCTGGAGTAGAGTCTAGCTGGGGATCCAGGAATTTGCACTGGGAGATAGAGGAGCCCAGGAAGCAAGGGCATCTTGAGAAGCAAAGAGCAGGATGGGAGTGAAAGGCAGGCTGTAGAAGCAGCCACTAGCAGGGACTGTTCTGACATCAGACTATCCAGACCCCTCAGCTGCTCTCTAGAGAGAGGCACATGCCCAGAGGCACTTTTATTTTATACATTTATACTTCTGTATTTCTTCTTCCTCCTCCTCCACGTCATTCACTTTGTCTTTCTCCTGGCCTATGGACAGATTGCTGCGCATTACTTTACACGGAGATATTTTGTTGCAGTGGCCTCCTGTGCATTCACACCCAGTTGATTTCATGGTTTGCTGTTTGTAAGACAGTTGGATAGAAGGTATTTTTAACTTTTCCCTAGAATACACAGTTTGTATGTGTTTTTATTTTTAAGACTGATGGACTGGATGCACATTTAATGTACGCTAAGTATATTTGTAGCCTCTGGTTTCCCTACATTGCCTAACAAGTCTTTAGTAATATGCTAAAATGTGAAATTGATTCACATAGGGGAGTAAAGATTTCAGAATTAGAGGATGAGGCCTTTAACCAGTCAAAAAATAAGAATTTATAGCTTCAGCTACCACTGTTGTCTGATCTGTGAACATCCAATCAAATATAATTTCATTATAATCATTTTTAGGCTTTAATAAACAATTATTATCTAAAGTATAGGCTTAACTGCTGGAGTTTAAAAAATATTACATATAATAAATATATGTATAATGTTTTATATAATACATAAAATTATACATTATACTAGTAGTATGTATGATACTTACGGAATATATGTTATATATTAAAAAGATTACATACACACACACACTCTTATATAATTTACCTGTTTGTTTTCTTCCAGCAATACTTTTGATTTCTCCTGCAATACTTGCTGATGATTTGTAGGTAAATACATTATTTCAATTCATTAAAGCAATTATGGGTTGAGTTTAGGAATGCAGCAGCAGCCCTGACCTCAAATGATGACAATTGTAGAAACTAGATGGTGAAATCTCCAAAGTAATCTACTGGTAGAGACACGTTATTGACTCCTGGGTATTCTTATCATCTCTACAGGAAAGTAAAATAATGTGATCTCCATGAATACTGGTCTGTTGTCAAAAAAGAGTGCCTTGGGATGGAGAATCCTAAGAACAGTTCTCACTTAATGAGAGGTTGCTAAATAAACTCATTCTTGCTCAAAACTATGTCTTTTTATACTTTGTCTTTCTTGTTTCCGTGGATGCTGATGAATTCTACTAAAAGATTCAGGCCTTCCAATGATTCCATTAGATAATTATTTAAGTGAATATGTGTGTGTGTATATATATATATAATATAATATTATACTTTAAGTTCTGAGTTACATGTGCAGAACGTGCAGTTTTGTTACATAGGTATACACGTGTCATGGTGGTTTGCAGCACCCATCAACCCATCACCTACATTAGGTATTTCTCCTAATGTTATCCCTCCCGTAGCTCCCTACCCCCTGCAGGCCCCGGTGTGTGATGTTCCCGTCACTGTGTCCATGTGTTCTCATTGTTCAACTCCCTTAAGTGAACATATTTTGAAAAAAGAATTCATGTGAGGTATATATGTACACACAATGGAAAAAAAGAGTCATGAAGAGTAGAGAAACTTTGGAAACATATTTGCTCAAAATGATTGATCCCTGGACGTGGCCTCCTTCAACTTACTGTAAGTTATAGAGAGCAAATCAAATGTACAGAACTCTACAAAGTGCTGCTCAGAAGGCTGCCCACAGTGTCTGCAGGCAGCTCCCGTCAATCAACTTTAGCCTTGAATCAATCTAATGGCAAGAGCAGAGAACAAAGGCCAAATTGGTCAGGCTGCCTTAAAAGGAGAGAGAAACACATTTTTGTATGTATTTATATCTGAAACTAACTTTACCACATTGTCTACAAGACACTAACCACTGAATCAGCTACCCTGAGTCCTCCAAAGCATTTTGCAATCATTGCGTTGTATATAGCTGAAATTCACCACTTTTAGTGTGTTTTAAAAAAAGGACATGTTTTTTCGTGTTGTTTTCTAGTGACTCACTTGGTGGACACATACACAAGTATTTAGCAGTTTATGTCCATTTGTCTTGAATGCCCAATCTCTCTGATACACAATAGCATCTGTGTACCTTTGGAGTTAGAAGGCTCACCTGAAGTTTGTTTACATCCTTAATATAAGTCTAATGCCTTCACAAGTACTCCAAATATTGCATTTCCAATATCAGAGGGAAGGTGATTCAAAGGACTGTGACAAACATTCTAAGTAACTACAAATTACTCTACTTTTGTGAATTAACTTCAGAGTGCAATCCTGGGTCTGGCGCAATACATCTTGCATAATAACATTCTTACAGTCAGTGATTTAAACGGCTTTTGCATAAGTGGTATTGCATCTCCCTCAGTGCCTGGGCTTCCAACAGATACTTTTCAGCAAAGAGTTGGGAATAAATAAAGCATATTGTTAGGAAGAGACTCTTTTAGGCTATGCTTATGCTAATTTACTTAAATATATACATTAGTACCATGTGGATCTGAAGATTTAAGGGACTATGAGAGTTCTATATGTAAACTACCCCTTTTATTTAAGATCCAGGTATTGCTGATGCAATTTTTTTCCGTTGAATTGTTCTGTTTGTCAGAACTTATTTTTCACTTTGTAATGATTATCATCTCCATTGCATCATTCATTCTTTAACCACATTAAGTGTGTGCAAACAAGGCAAGTTGACTATCAGGCTTAGAGTTCAAGTTTGGATGGTACAGGCAGTTTTAGGAAAAAGTCATGAGACTGCCACATTCAAGGAGTTTGGGTTTTTGTCAGTTCTGTTTTGTTTTTCATTTGCAATCTAGAAGTTGAATCAAGAATGCAAAGGAGGCACAACTGGTGACTTCTTTAGTACCTGTTTTGCTGAGATATGCACATGGTCGCTACTCTTTGTAAAAGCAGTCTGGGATATAGTGGGGACTGTCAGAGAGGAGCTGGCGGACAGCTGCCTGTTCCAGCAAGGGAGGGATGTGCGGTATATAAGTCTTGCAGGTACTTGCAGAATTGAGTAGCCAGTGTGCAGAGCCATCCTGCATCCTTGGCTCTACTGAGGTAAATGCCAAAACAAGTTTCTAGGGCTATGAAATGTCTACTTAAAGTCCCTTGGTAACTCTAGGAAGCCAGGTGAAGACCACGGAAAGGCAGGAAGACATCAAGTTGATACAGTCTGAAGCCACTCGCTGTACACCTCTCTGCAGCCTCTCTAGCTCCCAAGTCTGTCCTTCACAGACAGCAAGGACTCCAAAAACCCCCTTTCCCTCAGCTCTGCAAGCCCCTCCTGGGATTCCTCTCCAAGGCCATCACAATGGCTGGGAAACTGATCTCCTGGCTGCTCCTCTGGGTCCTTAAATTGTCATCCACAGAACTTCAGAATTTTTTTTAATATTCTATTTTAATTATTATTTATTTTTAATAGTTAAGTAATTTAACTTAATTTTTAATAACTAAATAATACTTAAATTTTAAAATAAATAATTTGACAATTCAGAGGACAAACCACAAACCATAGCAGCCTGCACCTATTTATTCAACATGGAAACACACACACACAGACACACAAACACATATACATATACGAAAAAACATACACAGACATGTAAACACAGATACACAAACAAGTGCGCACAGATACACAAACACACATTCACAGAAACGTACACGGAAACACACACCCAAACACACATACAAATGACATACAAACACACAGGCACCCAGATGCACACACAAACACACAGAAACACACACACACAAATGCACATACACACATCCAAACACACTCACATTTTGGCACTGGATAAGGAAAGATTTGCTGAATTAGTACATACATGTGTGAGATGTTTGTGGCTTTGTATTCATTCATTCTTTATTTTTGCTTATTTAACAGCCTTAATATATATGCTACATGGTTAGCAATTTCAAGACTACCTTCTTTCTAACATTTATGGGCACTGATAAGAGTGGAACATGAGGCCCGCGTACCATATCAGGAACGTAACTGCCAGGCCTTGTGTAAAATCATTCCCATCCTCCTACTCTGGCACAGGTGGGATGGCTTGGGAGCCGAGTCTGAGTGCCCTCTGCTCGAGGGAACGCAGCAGTGCACTCCTGTTCTTTCTCCCTCTGCTTTGCCTCACTTTGTGAGGATCCTCACCCACACCTGTCTGCCTGGATACCCTTATCCAAGCTTTGTCCTGCCTCATCCTAGATAGTTCTCCTGCCTCCCACCCCTGCTCCTGCCCCAGATTAGGGGAGCAACACCTTGTGGGTCTTCAGCTGTCAGGAGTTTGAATGTGGAAAACACCTTTGAAGGTCCTGAATTGGGCTCAGAGTGTGGGCCTGGTTTGGCAGTGCATTCTGGTGGTGCCAGTTTGCGTGTGTGGTTAAGAAGACGAGCATGAGGTCTGAATGGGCACATCCCCTGGTCTGGGGGAATCCTCTATCTGTGCGGAGGGGAGTGGTTTAAATGAAGGCCAGAATCGTGCTCTGAAAATCAAGGGATCCCAGGGAATAGGGGTCTTTGTCCTGTTGCTTGGGTCTAATGCGGTTACTGGCTTAAAGGAAATCAATTAATGTGTGAAAAGTGGGTATAAACATCAGAGTTACTAAACAGATGGCCCAGTGGGGCACAGTGGCTCACACTTTTAATCCTAGCACTTTGGGAGGCCAAGGTGGGTGGGTGGGTCACCTGAGGTCAGGAGTTCGAGACCAGCCTGGCCAACATGGCAAAACCCTGTCTCTACTAAAAATACAAAAATTAGCCTAGCATGGTAGCACATGCCTGTAATCTTAGCTACTTGGGAGGCTGAGGGAGGAGAATTGCTTGAACCCAGGCAGCAGAGGTTGCAGTAAGCCAAGACTGTGCCACTGCACTCCAACCTGGGTAACAGACAGAAACCCCATCTCAAAACAAACAAACGAACCAAACAAAAACCCAGATGGTCTACTAGGGGAGATGGACTAGTAAACAGTTTTTAATGACATGCTGTATGAAGTGCTATCACGCACAGGATGGGCTTCTGAAAGATTGTGCTGGCTTGGCTGACTTCTGAATGTTGGGAAAGGTTTAGCCAGGTGAGAAAAGGAGGAATCCATATTGCTAGCATATGCAAAGGTAAGCAGCCACGAGAAGTTCATTGGTTAGGGTTTATGTGGATGTAAGTTACACAAATACAAGTAGAAGTCTAGGTTATTTTTGTGATTTAAATTCAAAGCAGGCAGTTTCCGAACATTGGATGAGAGAATCAGTGATACTGGAGCTGCTGCTTTTGGCTTTCTTTTGGCCTTTCCTTTTCAGCAACTGCAATCCGGTCATTAAAACTGCATTCATGAAAGAAACGAGAAGGGTGGACAGGGAGGGAATGAAAATATTGCTCCGTGGGAGGCATCGTTATTTTATTCCAGAAGAGATGGATCGAGCCCTCTAACCTGGTTGGAGAGCTAAGAATACCTGCCATAGCTCTTGTTAGCAGACAGGGGCATGTGCCCTCCATGGGCTACGGGGCGTGGAGATGCAGTGACTGTTCCCGTTCCCGGGGCCTGGGCAGGGCTTTCCTCCCTGGGATGAAAAGATCTCTGCCTTCCATGTTAACAAAGAGATTTCTTAATTAGGAAGAAAGAAGTGGACAAAATACTCTCAAAAAGACAAAGGTCCATTTCAAAAAGGAGTCTGCATACTGGAGACATCTGGTGATGTGGTACGTTCGAAACAAAAGATATGAGATGAGATGGACTAAGAGGTGAGGCTGCACCTGTACAGAGAGGCCATGCTAATGAGTTTGGAAATTTCCCATTACTCAAAGTGTTCCCATCTATTTTTAAAAACAAAAAGTGATTTACAGATAGTAATTGGACTTTTAATTCACAATTAAAATATATAATGATTAACTATTTTGAATTAATGAAAGTTTAAGTTCATGTGTAAATATGTATCAAATAGTAATCACAAAGGCATCTGCAGATATTTAGAAAATGGTTGTGCACAAATGGGAGTAACGAAGACTTACTATGTATTCAGTTTACATGCTGCATAAACTTTGTCAGTGCACAATGAGATGTTTTAATTAAGAAAATGAAAAGATCAGGTTTGCCTTTTACTTAGCTTTGTGGCTGGAGGGAGAAGGGCTTGCAGTGATTAAACAAGTTAGAAAACTATTGTCTGAATCCAAGTAAGAGATGATAGGAGCCATAATTAAAGTCATATGAAGACTTGTTGAGAAGGAAGAGTCACGTGAGATTTGGAGCCAATTTCTTCTGGAAGGTCTTGCTTGGGTAGGAGCAGTCATACTGCCTGATATGTGACACAGAGTAGGCTCTCAATGAAGGAAGCTTTCTGATGGCTCAATAATTAAAAGAGCAGCAGGAATGGAATGTCACGGTGGACTTGGTGGGGTAGGGGAACCTTGGAGTCAGTTTTGAGTTGATTTTGAGGTCCAAGTAGAATAACCAAATGGAAGTGCATGAAGCAGTGGACACATTGATCAAGAATTTAGGAGAGAGTTCTGTGTTGGGTAGATGGAGGATGTCAGCACAACTTTGGAAGTCAATGGTAAGAGACTGAGAAGGAGAACCATGGCAAAAGAAACCCTAGAAAACCCTGTCATCATGAAATCTCGGGAAGCAAGGAGGAAAAGTGTTCCATCAATGCTGCCAACCCAACAGAGCCAATAAGCAAGGGACATATTGGAATATTTCCTTTGGACTTTGTAACTTGGAGATTATTGATGACAGTGGCAAAACCAATTCCAGAGGAGTACATTAGCAGGAAGCCATACTGGGAAATTCATGTTCCTTCCACCACCCACAGTAAAGGAACATTTATGTATTAAACAGCAGCACCAGAACTTGGATATAGGTAGGGCTTATATGTGTATGGCTTAGGTAGGAATAAAGGAAAAGAAACGTCATTGCCAAAGACAAAATGCATCCAGAATACGCAAGGGGCAATGGAGAGGGTGGAAGTAGAGGTGGAAGGAAGGGAGGAACACTTCGCTTAAAGGAAGATCATGTAGATAGTTGATCCATGCTCTTCCAATATACAGAAGACCCCGGCTCCAGGAAGGAACTTCTTTGAATCCTAACAATATTTGAAAGAACGTGTTGGTTTCTGTTGACTTTAGTAGAGTTAGGGATACACCCAAGTATTTATAAATTGTATGTGGCTATTTTCTTTTTAATGAACCACGTGACATCTGCTCAAACAGCACAAATTAACAAACACATTATACATAATACGTTGCTTTGGTTATTTTCCTTTTACTCTCTCAGGAAAGCTCAATAGAGCAAGAACACAGGCAAGATTTTATTGCACAATAGATTACCCTTTTTCTCAATTCATTTCTGTGGTCTTTGTAAACTTTGTAGTTACTGAAAATTCATTTCATTCTTTAAAAATATTATTGTGTCTGTTTTTAATTAAAATTGGCTCATCAGGTACACACCATGGATGTAAAAGTAATAGGGTTATTTTTCATCCTGGACTTCCTTAAACATGTGGTTGGTTTTTGTCCTTAATTGTCCACCAGGGCTTACTGCATTCAGCATATTATTTGTTTGTATTTCACTTTTTCATACAAAATTGCTATCAGACACACTAGGCAGATAGGAGAATTTTTCTTCCTATGTAATTTAAGTCATAGTATTTTTATGTAAATACCATCAAAGAATTGATAACGGTTTTTGTATTCTGTAAGAAACATTAAATTATTTTAGAAGTATTGTGATTTAATGTTTTCTTATACATTTTATTTAACAAAGAGAAATTTAACACTAGTGAGAAAAACTATCAGTGAATAATTGCATTAACCCATCAGGATCCTTCACACACATCATCCTTTGGCTCAGGGTCCAATTTCAATATGCAACAAGATCCCCAGAAACCGAGGGTAACAGAAAAGGCTGTCACAGTAATTGTCACCCTTCCCTCAATATTTATTGGTTGTTCCACTCAATTAGTGTCAAGTATATACTACCAACTACCTGTCTTTGTTTCATATTGTCCATTTTGTTCATCTCCTGTTAGTGAAACTGTCCCCAGGACAGAGCTTCCTCAATCTCCAGAGCTGCCACAGTGCTCTGCCCACTGGTGCCACTGGGCTCAGGGTTTGCAATTCTGGGTTGCAATCTCGGTATTTTTCTGTCACCAGCTTGCTTTCTGCAGAGCATTCATTCCATACCTTCTCTTCTTCTTGTAGATTGTAGCCTCTAACTTGACAGAGAACATAGAGGTCTTCTAACTCCCACTATCTGCTTCCACCTGACTTCCCACCTCCCTGAGCTGTTTCTTTCTGCCCCTCCACAGTCAGAAGACAGCATCCTTCCTGCTGCAGGTACACGGCATTGCTTGCTTTCTCTCCCTTCTGCTGTGAGAATTGTCTTTCTCTTGGTCCTTCTCTCCGTGGTGTCCTCATCTGCTGACTCCGCACCAACTGCTGCCAGGCAGCCTCTGCACTGGTATAACCTCTAAACAGGGAAAAACCAAGCAGACCCCCTCCGTCACATCTGGCATCCTTAGATTGTGCTGCGTGCTCTTAGGATATTCCACCTTCTCTTTCTCTGACTGCCGATCCTGAGCATGGAATGCTGTGGACCTGAGACTCTACTGAGCACAAGACATACTTGAGGGGCTTGTTCACATTTCTGAGTTCACATTTCACATGCCTGATTACTTGGATTCATTTGGTCTGCAGTAGAACCCAGATCTAACTTTGTAACAAGATGACTCTGAGGCTGGGTGTATGGCAGTTTCTGAGAAATGCCATATGAATGGATTCATTTCCTGGCTCAGCTTCAGCTTTTCCAAGCGTATTTCAGTCTTTCTTGCTACTCCTATTGGTGGACATTGACCACATCTCTGCAATGCAGGGGGTGCTCTAAGTATGAGCCTTCATCACTGAGGATACGTTATCAACACTTTGGTTCCAGGAATGCCATCTATTCACACTTCCTCTTATCTCAGCTGCTGATATGGGGCAATTATATCAACTTCTCTTTTGGGTAGTGATATCTTCAAAATTTTGAGGTGCCTAAAAATCATCCCTGTTCCATATGGGACATCTTGTCTTCTTGTATATAGAAGACTATATACATAGTCTATATACAAGAGTACTTCATATATACAGATACTGCCCTTTCTGTAGAAGATGAAGTTACATTTGGTTCCCTAGAGACAAAGAACAACCTTCTCAGGGAAGTACGGCTTAACTCTCCCATGTGAACTACATGGCAGTTACATGGATTTTGTAGAAAAAATTATAATGCTTTCAGTCTTTGGAAGTTAATTTTGCTATCTGTAAAGACTGGCAAATCCTATTTGCTTATTCAATGTATTTAACACAATTTAAGTTCTGATGACTAAAGTATAGTGGAAAAAAGACAATCCTTTGAGGAACCCAGTAGTTCAAGGAGGGAGAAGCAAAACTCAAAAGATCTCAGGGATTTCATAGATTTACTCATGATAATGTGTTATCCCTTGGTGATATGAAAATGAAACCCAGCATTTTAAAATAAAATGTGATGAAAGATTTCTAACTTAGGTCTATTTTTATGCTTTGAGGCCAGCCACTCTGAAAGCAACCAATTGTTTTTTCAATTGAGTTCATTGAAACTAACACACCATAGGCTTACTCAGCTAAAATAAAGAGAAAAGTCTCCCTGAACTTCACATTTCTGCTGTGTGTTAAATTAAAGTGTCTTTTGGTAATAGAGAAATCAGATTACCTAGAGTGGGGGTGAGAATAGAAAGCAGGAAGCGAAATTATGGCATTTCCAGTGGCTGAATCTCTTATTCACATGAAATCCAGATTGCAAATCAAATGTATGAACTAACTGGGCATGCAGTTGCTCTGTTTACCTCCAAAAAACATGACGTAGTTCATGTTCCCATCGGAGGAGACCTGGTTTCTGAATCAGATGGAAAACTAACTTCTATGATTGAGAAGCTGCAGGATTCTGATAAGTATCACCCCTATATGCATTTATTTTCAAATAAGAAAAACAGGGTTAAAAAGATATACCTTACAATATTATTGTGGCTGAATCAAAAATATTTACTCATAACTTCATTGGAAAGTTAAGCTTAAAGTTGAACAAATAAACTTACTATTTTGCCCAAGATTTGATTGTTCTGGAAGTTTGGAGAGAGAAACTTTTGTATACTGCTGTTTCTGTAGATGAAGAGTTTGTCACATCTAGTCTCAGGGACACCGAAGGCTTTGGGCTCATTGTATCTCTTGGGAATGCTTATATTTAGATAATTATTTTGGAACGTATCTAATACATGTTTAAACCACCCTTCAGTGGAAGACCAAGTTGTGCACCCTTAAAACTATTAAAATAATGTAATCAGTACTCAACAACTCTGCGTCATTCCCTAGGTGATGTTCAGGAGACACAAACATATATCAAAACCAACTCCTTCCAAAAGAGAGAGGACTCGAAGTCACAAATAAATTGCAACCCTTTCCTGAGGTGAAGCACTATGTGTTTGTCCCAGGAAGGGAGTGGTTTCTAGTGAGGACAGCTGAGCAATGGAGAAAACAAGGCTGTGAAGGTCTGTCACCTATCAATTCAAATGTCTCAATTAAAGAAGTCAGTAACTATTTAGAGATTTGTTTCTCAAAAATAATTCCATGAAAAACAGGTTTAAAAATAGGTTATAACCAGTCCTGAACTAAAGCCAACTGGAAAACAATGGGCAGGCACTTGTTGAGTACCTAGATAAGGGCATTGCAACCCTGGGACTCAGTGCATCTGGAGAGAAAGCCAGGAATGGAGATTCGGGCCTAGATCACTTCCCAGGAAATCAGAGCAATGCTGGACTAAAGGCGGGGCTGCTCCCTTGAGGTTCAGCAAGTAAGAGCAACAGCGTCTTTGAGAGCTTGGAAATATCGATGAAAAACAGAAGGGGGAAAGAGAGGAGTTATTTCCTCTCCACTGGCAGAACTCAACCAGAGAAAGTTTTCAAGAACAGGAATTGTCTCTGCTCTGGGCTGGGGGCTACAAGAGTAAATGTTCATGGAGAGAGGGTTTGGGGAAGGAGGTGTGTAAAGGAATTCCAGACAGCAAATCCAGCTGCTGAGACAGATGCATGACAGAAACTAGCAGGTCCAGGAAGTGTGGTTACAGTTGTGGAATAGAATCTGTGAGGGAGAAGAAGGAAGGAAGAAGGAAGATGGTAGGTATCAGAGATGCTCAGAAACAAAGTAGGCTTGGCAGGCAGGGGTCTTGGGATGTGTTCTGTAGGCACAGAGTATGCATCCAGAAAGCACTTGAGAAATGCTCATTATATGAGAAATGTGAACAACTATATGCATGTCAGAGCAAAACATAGTGACTCCACTGTCCCCAACACTCTCCCTGGATCTCTCGGGGAACATCCCGGAAGCCCCGTTTCATACTTTGGGATCCAACTGCATTGATTTCTCTCAGTTCCTACATTTAAAAAAAAACCACAGAAATACTTTGGGATTTCAGGAACCAAGGCCTTGAGACTCATGATGGAAAAGGGTTTATGAGGTAGATTCTGCTCATAGATGCGTGGGTGCCACTGCTAGCAGTGTGTCCTCTGACCTTAGCTGAAGTCTTTGCAAACACAAGGGGGACATCTCCAGGGGTTTCAAATGTTTCTGAGCAAGGGAAAGATTAGCCAAGCTTTAGTGGAAAAAGTCAGATCTATATCACAAAAGGGGGAGTCACAAAATGGCCCTAACTATGTCCTTGGTTATCCAGTGTCAAGGGATTCCCTCTGTCTTGTGCAACTCACCTTTGAAAAATGGAAGTAAAAATCAGTGAAAATCAACTTACTGGAATTCAATGAGCATAATTAAATTAGCCTTCTGTTCTTCAGAATCCAGCTTAGGGTGGTTGGTGTGAAAGGGAAACAAGGGATTTTTAAGATAAAAGGGTTTGAAAGTCCAGAGATTTACGAATCATTTCCAACCTGTAGGATGATATTTCTAAGGCACAAAATGGTTTTCTCTCAGGAATTATTAACGGAGTGCCAAGCGAGAACAAATCATCTATAAGCAAGACCATAATTTTTACATAACATTTTTTGTACTTCCCCCAAAAAAGCTATTTGTGAAAATTAAAAATTAAAGTATCTAAACATTGCTAAATAAATAATGAAAGCTTCTGTCAGCTTTTTTCTCTGGGTTTTTTGTCCTTTTTTTAAAAAGATGAAGTAGAAGAGAAATGTCTTTTATCTAAGAGAAACTTTTGTGTTCTCCGGGCGCAACGCCCATGTTTTTGGCTTTTGCTCATCACCAACAATTACTTTGCTCTCTCTTTTGATATTTTGAGTGATCCTGTTTTTTTTGAGAAAAAGTCTTGACTTTTGGAATGTTCTCTCATTTGCTTTTTCTGTGTTTCTTACTTAGACCTACCCAGTTCTTGTGAATTCAGGTGAAGTTAAAATACTTACTGAAGAATTAGAAATAACTTGCCATGTCAAGGTTTTCTCTTAAAGTACAGACTGTACAATTCTTGGAGGATAATTGCTTCAGATTAAAAAAGAAACAATGAAAATAAGGTAAAACTTTTAAAGTCTTGTAGAAAAGTCTCAGCCACTCCAGTAGGTTTGTCACTAGTGCAGATGTGCTGCACCCCTTGTGCTCTGCCATGGAAGTCTGAGGTTGTCAGAGGGCTGGAAAGTATTGCCTGATTGGCACTCACTTGCTGGGCACAGGGTGCTAATTCTGGAAGCATTGGTGTCAGGGTGGGCCTGAGCCCAAAGCACCTCCTCAGCTTTTCAGGAGAACATCCCAATATTTCTTGAGTTCATTATGCTCTGATCTGCTCTGCTCTAAAAGTATGCTACACCTTCCCAATACTTTATTCTCTCAAATATTTCTCCACACTTTCCCAACAGTGGCTCTAACATGAGACTCAGTGCCTAGAAATGGCACTTACGTATGACTGCCACTGAGTGACTACAATAGTGAGTTCCCTTTCGTGTGGTCTACGTTGAGGACTCAGTTGCTTGGGAACAGGGCCGAAAACATGTGGACATCGTATTTTAAGCTCTTGGTACCCTGTCTCCTTGCAGACTCGTCCTTTCTCCTACTTCCTGTGCTTTGAAAACTCCCCATGCAGTCCCGTAGGTGGGGCTCTCTGCCCTCCAGGACAGGCCATGCAGGAACCCACAAACACCAACAGTGTTTGATTTCAGCTAGTTTGTTTTCAGCTGCACACTCCACCAATTCAAATGGCTTAAGAATTAAAGACATTTACTAACTCACACCAAATAGGCAGTAGGTTGACTATTTTAGTGGCCAGATAAAGTTATGAGGAATTTCGGCCTTTCCATGATTCTGCTCCTTTATTTCCTCCTGTCTCTGGTCTCCATCTTCAGACTCATCCTCTCGTGATGCCACATGGCGGAGGACACTCCATGTATCACCCCTTCTCACAGCAACAATGAAATAATCTCCCAGCACATTTTGGAAGAATGAATAAACCTCTCCAAGAAGCCACCCAGAAGGCTGGAGCTGGGGAGGACTACCTGGCCACCGAACAAAGGAAGACATGGGAGGCTGTCTGTGGGGTGGGTCACCAGCAGGGACAAAACCACCTCATCCTATCTCTGACGAGAGAGCACTATTTGTTTCCGGGGTTTCCTTGTTAATGACTACGCAGAAATAGTCACGTACATAAGTGGGAAAACAACAAAATTTCCTGAATTAAAAGAGTTCTTGAGAGTTGTCATCCCTCTTCTATGGTCCCTGACTGCTTTTATAGATGGCCCCTGGGTGTCCTGATGGGTTTCTGTGTGTTACTGACTCACTGTCTTAGTCCTTTTGGGCTACTGTAACAAAACTATTCCAGACTGGAGGCTTGCAAATAATAGAAATTTGTTTCTTCCTGTTACGAGGTTGGAAATCCAACCTCAAGGTGCAGTCAGAATCCGTGTATGGTGAGGGCCCATCCCTGTTTCCTAGCACAGGCTTCCTGGTTCCCTGTCATCTCCTGCATCCTCACATGGCTGAAGGGTCGGAGAGCTCCCTGGGTCTCTTTCATAAGGGCACCGATCCCATTCATGAGGGTTCCACCCTTATGACCTAACTACCTTTGGAAGTTCCACCTCCTAATACCATCACCCTGGGAGTGAGGATTTCAACATCTGAGTTTAAGTGGACACAAACATTCAATCTACGTCATTCACTAAACTTTGTGCAAATAAGGGGCTAACGGGTCCAGCCTGCAGCAGGAGCTAGAGCCAGTGTACTCACGGTTTCAGCCTGCTCTCCCCCTGTCGGAGTGGACCCTCTCCCTTTCCTATCACCCCCTAACATTAGCTTCCGGGGTCTTCCTTATTTCCTGTGGACCCTTGGGTGTCTTGTAACATACCCAAGAAGGAAGATGGGTTGTCTGCCTGGGGTCCCAGGGGACCTCACACAATTTCAGAGCAAAGGCAGGCAGCAGTCCTGCCGTGGTCACCGGAGGAAGCAGCGGCTGAGGTGGGAGGCAAGAGTCTCCCAGACCCAGGCAGGGCAGGCGGCCAGTGCAGCTGGGTTGAGGCGGCGGGGGTTGAAGTCCACCTCATTCCGGTGCTCATCTTTCCCAGTGCCCTTGCTGCCATGTCCCTCCTTCCTGTGTGTAGAGCCCAGACCTCTCTCCTGGGCCCTCTTTCCTCTTTGTTCTCATCCACCTCGGCCTCCATCTCGCTCCCCCTACAAGCCCAGGAGCTCTTTAGCCAGGCAGTGAGGTGAGAAGCCCAACTCTCCCTCTCATTCGTCTATGACTAGAGTCGTCTCTTGTTCCTGAAATCTTTTGAAAAGTCCAGCTGGGAAGACTATCTTCCTCTTATTTTTCCTTTTCTTAGTGAGGTCACACATTATCCCCCATGGCTGTGAACACAGAGGAGCGAAGCCATTTGATGGGGTGGGCGTGGTTGAGGACAAGACCACAAGGTGACATCGTGTGGGTTTGCTCAGGCTGCTGCCACAAAGCAGCACAAACTGGGAAGCTCCAAACCACATAAACTCATTATCTCACTTCTCTGGAGGCTACAAGTCTGAAGTCAAGGCATCAGCTGGGCTACGCTCTCTGAAACCTGTAGGCAAGTATCCTTCTCTGCCTCTTCTGGCTTCTAGTGGCACTAGCCCACATCAGTGCCGGGACATCGCAGCTGCAGCGCTCCGATCACAGCCTCCGTGGCATTGTGCCTGTGTGTCTGTGTCTTCACGTGGCTGTTTTCTTCTAAGGACACCGACCATATTAGGTTAGCACCCTATCTAAACCCTGCAGTGTGACCTCGTCTTCACTAATGACATCTGCAATAACCTTATTTCCAAACATGGTCACATTCAGGCTCCATCATATCACTTTTGTGGGACCCAAGTCAACCCCTAACATAGATTAGAGAAAAACAAAAACTATGTAATAACTTTTCTCTCTCTGCCACACTCGCCTTCCTTCAGACTGCCTTGGGTCCGTCCCTCCCTTAACCCAGAAGTTGAAGGACAAAAGGTAGGAGCCAGGCGTTTCCTGACAGTCGCCTGCTGCTGTGAGAGGCTGCACTCTGGACTCACAGCTGGAGATGGTTCTTCCACCTGGGCCCTGGGCCTCCACCCTTGTGGGCTTTCCAGGGCAAAATCTATTCATGGATGGGATTAAACAAAAGATGTAAATTCTCGCATTTCCATAGCCCTTCCTAGGGTGTGTTTTCCTCTGAAGCTAGCCGGGGCCTTCTTCCAAGTTCGTTCAGGTTGCTAAGGCAATTCGGCAACTTGCAATTGCAGGACTGGATTGAAATATAAGCATAGATAAACAACAGGAAACAAAACAGTTTCCTCATGACATTAACTCTGAGAATCAGTGCCTTGAAGTTCTCCAAGATTTCTGAGTTCTGAATTTATATGACTCTAAGTCTCTGCTCGCCTATCTGATAATTCTTAATGGATAATTGTGTTTGACTCTCCTTCCTCTCACACCCTAGGAAGGGCTATGGAAATGGGATATTTTACATCTTTTGTTTAATCCCATCCATGAATAGATTTTGGTTTAGGTTCCCAAAGCCTGGAACACAGGCACCTCGGCACTTGAGAACTTAGAAGTTTGTGGACTTTTTACAACTTGAAAATGGAAGGTGCCAGATGAAAACACTTATGTCCAAATTATATCCTTGAAGTTCAAGATAAAGGTGATTACAATCAATTCATGGAAAAATCTAATGGTGCACTGCCTTTGACAAAAATCACTCCATGCTTCAGGCCTTGTTAGTGCTAATGAATACTCCTGGCAGAAAAAAAAAAAAGGCCTGCATTGATGGTGCTCACATTTAAGACTGATTTCTCAAAAAGGATTTTGCATCTCTAAAGGGATTTTCAGAAATGAGCCACACACTGTTCTTTGAAATAGGTAATTGGTCATTAGCCCATGATCTCACTCACTGTTATTTCATAGGCCGTGAAGGTTTTCAGCATTAGAAAAGTTCAAATTGCCAGGAGCACGCATAAACAGTGGAGGCTGGGTCGGGCACAAAAAGACTCAGTTGGAAATTTTCTCTGACCCTATACTACATTATCCTGAGCTGATCCCACACTATACTGAGCTGTAGTTGCTGGAAAAATCCTTCCCTAAAATTGGATTCCTTTAGTTGTCTATATGTCTTGTGTACTCTATTATTACAGTCATAACCCTGATAACTACACATTGCTCGGGAATAAAATCAGGTCATTCAAAGGCTAAACTAACAGCTAACACAAATATTAAATGAGCATAACATGTTACATATATTTTCAAAGTGTCTCTAAAATTAGGAATATAACCTGTGTATTTTTCTATTAACTAACCAAGTTTTCTGAAAAGTGAATAAACAAGAAGAAAAGTGGGAAAATAAGAAGCTCTTCTATATTTGTATCTATTCATAAACATTCTGATTAGCAAATATGGAAATAATGAGCTACCATTATATTTCCATTCACTGTTTTGAAATGATTTCTTCTTAATACTCTATTCAATAATGTTATTACATTTTCATATATTTCCCCCAAGCCTTTATTCAGAGGACTTTAAAATCTACAGAGCAGTTAAAAGACCAGTGCAAACAGGAGCAGAGCCTGCCTGCGAATGGCTCTGAGATCACACAGCCTTTGTTGCAGGACTAGAAGATGGCAGTAGAGAAACACTTGCCAAGGTCAGGAGAAGAATTCATCAAAAACCCTCAGGAAAGCCTGTAGCAAGCAGGTAGTTAGCATCAGGGGAGCAGAAGAGGAGAAATGCAATTTAAAAAGTTTTTCTCTGTTTCTTAGTACTTAATACTGGAAGGGGAAATACCAAGAGGTATAAGAGAGTGCACCACAGTCATCTGCTCCCGGCAGAAGAAGTGTTTTAAGGAAATAAAAACCCACCAAGGAGCCATCTCTGGACTTTATTGTCTCCAGGGGAAAGCATATCATCTAATGTGGATATGGCTCTGAAAAGCTAATTCCTCATCATTTGGATTGCTTTCTGAGCCTTTTTTTTTTTTCATGGAGTTTCGCTCTTGTTGCCCAGGCTGGAGTGCAGTGGTGTGATCTCGGCTCACCGCAACCTCCTCGTCTCCCAAGTTCAAGTGATTCCCAATCTCAGCTCACCGCAATTGCCTCCCAAGTTCAAGCGATTCCCACCTCAGCCTCTTGAGTAGCTAGGATTACAGGCATACACCACCACGCCTGGCTAATTTTGTATTTTTAGTAGAGATAGGGTTTCTCCATGTTGGTTGGGCTGGTCTCGGACTCCTGACCTCAGGTGATCCACCCGCCTGGCCTACCAAAGTGCGTGAGCCACCGTGCCTAGCCCATGTTGTCTTTTAAGTTACTCAGGGAATAAAATTCTATAGAAACTGAAGGTACTATGGTGCTCTTTAACCAGTTATTTTGGGGAGATACATCTAAAAAGGTTTAAAATCAAAACAAAACAAAACCACAATTGACTATCAGCCAGAAGCTGTTGATTAAAGGTATTAATTAGGGCTATTAATTAGATCTCGTGTCAAAGAGCAGATATTAAAATGCAGGCCTGAGTGGGAGATGGAGCATATCTCTTTGTTTCAAAGGCATTACAGAAAAGTCCCTAGAGCCCATGTATAATTGCTACATTAATTCAGCTTATCAAAGGCCACTGGAAACATGGCACTTGCTTTACTAACAATTCAAAGGATTCTGGCACTTTACTTGGTATTAATTGGCTTGAACTGACCCGATGCATCTGGCTATCCAATCTATTGTGCTATTCTTCCAATGGATCAGTCTCACCGTATGGACCATGGTGTAAGCTACATGCTGGATTTGGGGAGTCTGTGTTTCTAAATTGATCCAATATTGAGTACAGTTGCTTATCAAAATACCCAACAAATGTCACTGTTCTAAAGCTGAGCACCCTCTTTGGTAAGAAGCAAAGTCACTAAAGGGAAAAAAAAATGCAAAACTTTAGACCGTCATCATTTCATGTGGTAAGAAAGAATGGCATTAAATTTAAACCTAGATTGAGAGGTACAATTTTAAGGCATATGTTTATTTACAAAATTGAGCACTCTGTTGGCATAAACAATAATATAAGTGCAACAATGTTCCCTTTATGGCCTTAAAAATTATATTCTGTGTTATTAACAAAAACAAAAGAGATTGAGAAGAGGAAAGATTGAAAACAAGATAAGGAAATTGGAGTACACTAAACGTGCCGAGGGGATTTTACACAAACAAGGAATATCAGGAGGGCCTTTCTAGATGATGATCTTTACAACAGAAAATGTTTGCTTTATGAGCATGAATGTTATGCTGAGAGCAGATGTTACTGTTTATCTATGTTCTACTATCACAAGGTTTTAGGATCCTCTGCTGCAAAACAGTGTTCTCTCTAAGTGGGTTTTAATCGTTACCAGTAATGAGCATTGTAAACTCACCTCTTCACAAAATGCTTAATCAAACAATCTGCCAGACAAACATGTTCGGCATGCATTCAAGATGCAAGGATGGGGTACGTTTCTCATTTCAAGTCAAGTGGAGGAAGGAGCATCAGGTGAGGATATAAGACAGGAGAGGACATGGTGTATATGGTTGGGGTAAGTCTGCATTTGTTGAAAGCCTAATGCAGGGCAGGTTTTGGGCTGCAATGCAATCTCATTTGCAATCTCATTTCATTTTCACCCCAGCCTGTTGAGGTAGGCACTAATGGTTCAGTGTATACACAGGGAAGCAGAAGTGGAAAGAAGGTAAGAACTTGCTCAGTGTCACACAGCTAAAGCCAGTTCCATCTGCTGTCAGAAACAAAAAGTAGGTAGATGTAGTCATTTTTCACAAACTCCAAGTGTTCTTTGTAGGCAATGAGTCCTGTTATCTAATTACTGACAGAGTGAATTGCTTTGAGTCATCTATTCTAAAACAAAGTTGTCCTTTTTGGCAGGTATTCTTCAAACTGAAACAGACATGTCACCAAGAGCAGACCAACCACTGCTGCTAGCTGACTGTTGACGCTTGACGTCATCAGCGAGGCACCTTCTTACCATTTGGTGTTCTGCATGTGTTTCACTGAGAGTTTGGGGGACTAAGATGGAATTGGGCATATCTGCTTTAAAAGAAGATTCTAAGCCTAAACTTTAAGGTCTTTGTCTTCGGCAAATACATTGACACTGCCACCCTCTTGGTTTTTCATTTGTTACAACAGACCCAGAATGCATCACTATGTGCCCATTTGTGGGAATTTGTACACATGAGACACTTTTTTTTTTTTTTTTTGGAGAGAGAGTCTTGCTCTGTCACCCAGGTTTGAGTGCAGTGGTGGGACCTTGGCTCACTGCAACCTCAGCCTCCCAGGTTCAAGAGATTCTCCTGCCTCAGCCTCCTGAGTAGCTGGGATTACATGTGCCCACCACCATGCCCAGCTGATTTTTGTATTTTTTTTTTTTAGTAGAGACGTGGTTTCACCATGTTGCAGGCTAGTCTGAAACTCCTGACCTCGTGATATGCCCACCTCGGCCTCCCAAAGTGCTGGGATTTCAGGCGTGAGCCAACGCACCTGGCCTGAGGCACCTTTTTTATTATGTCATGTGTATGCCTGCATGGCAGGTTGTAGTGTCACAGAAAGCGTGCTGGCAAAGGTGGCACCTAAAGTTAAAGATGGCAGGAAAATGAGTGAAGAAGTTGAATAGAAAAGGAGTAAGTTGAAAATAGGCCTCACAATCACAGGAAATAGACAAGTCAGTGGGAAAATTTTTAATGTTAGCATACATAAATTATGTAGATATTTGCATGTCTGAATTTTCTCTTGAGAAGTCCAGAGCTTACGTTAGACTCCCAAAGTGCTCCAAGACACTGTGAGAGAAAAAAGAAAGAAGAAAAGACAAATTGGCTACTGCACTAGGTAGAGAAAATATTAGAGCAGGCAGGGAGGAAATGCAAGGAGGGAGAGCAAGGAGCAAAGGGCCCCAGAAGGAAGGGCTCTAAGCGAAAGGGCATTGGTAGCCTTGGGGAGCGGGACCCAGGACCAGGAGGCTGTGGTTGACCAACTTGAGAAGTATGTCCGAGTCCTCAGGGATGATTTTAGCAAAGGAGATGACGGACTGTGGCTGCTATTATTCTAATGACTGTACATGTGTTAATGCATTTAATGTTCCAAAGACCTTCTGACATGGGTTTGCTTAGCATCCAGTCTTGGAGATACCAGCAAAGAAAGGCTGGGTCCTTTGCAGGCTCTGACAGCAGCAGGCAGGAGAGTAGGAGTATGAGCCTGCCTCCAGCCTCAGCCACAAGCCTGACGCTGCCTTACAGGCACTGGATTGAAGTGACAGTTGCCGGTGACTTTTTCGGCCCTTCCTCCTCACAGAGATCTCTGGTTCTGTGAATTCCTGGCTATGTAGACAGGGAGTCTGTCATTTGAATCATTTCTCAAACCCACTTTCTTCTGATTCCTGCTCCCCAGGCAGCCTACATTTCACTTGCACTTGGTCTAATTGATTATTGCTTTTTCTGTCTTCTCTTTCTTGCTGGCGGCCCCTTGTGACCCTGAGGGGGCAGTATTTACAGCCACCATTTGCCAGGGGGATGCTCTTTTCCTTCTCATTGCCAACTAATGACTCCATTCCATTCTCATGGGCAACCACAGCAGGCTACACCTAGATGCTTCTTAAGCGATTTCTGGGTTGCCAAGGCTATTCCATTTGGCTGAGGGGCAGGGCCTCTCCTTCTTGATGACAGAGACGTGAGTTTGTACAACACAAATGACCCTGACACCTGTGCCCACAAAGTTCCTTTCCTCTTGCTCTCAGCTCTAAGTGTTTATACAGCCAATCTAAAATCATTGGAATTAGAAGAGACACTAGCAATTTGTTATTTGCTGTTGAGGAAAATGCTTTCTGGAGAGCACGTGTTTTGGCCCAGTGCATAGGTTATCTGTAGCAAAGTTTTGACCAGAATTCAGACTTCCCAAACTCCCAGTTCAGAACATTTGAAACTGCACCAATCTCATCCTCAAGGTCAAACCTCTGTGTCTAAAGAACTTCACTTTGGTGCTGCATGTGAAGATGAGCCCCTCAATATCACGAGGTATCTATAAAGACTGAATCCAGGCTGGGGACAGCCCCAGTTAATGCTGATGAGATCTGACACCCAAAATGCAATCTGGGGAGTCAACAAGAGAAGAAAAGTCTCCATAGAACCAACGAGCAGCACTGAGAGCTAAGGTCATAACCTGTGAAGACATTTTTTGCTATGAAAAGATAGAGAGGCCAGGCAAAGAAGAAATGGAGAACAGTGAGAGTAGGAAGGTAGAGCTAGAAATAAGGAAGACAGTCCAGTGGAATTAAAACATACAAGTGCTAGGGTCTCCTGGAACATCGCTTGAGGTGGACCCTGGCAGGAGGGCCTGGGCAGTGGAGCCAGTTGATGGGGACAAGTTGCATGGGTCACTTACATCCAAGACTCTGCACAGTCCTGGCTCAAATGGATTAAGAATTTCAGTGCAATAATCAAGTGACTCGGGGGGAGAAGAGGAATTGCCTTTCTTTAGAGATGCAAGGGCTGCCAAAGTCATGGTGGGGCTGGCATGAATCACAGTGCAGTGAGATACAGAGGGCATCTGACTGGTCACCTACGCAAGGAGCTGGGCCAGGAGCATTGATGGAGAATCAGACACAATGGTTTTAGAGTATAATGGGAAAAATATCTAATTGCTCTGTGATCCTTTGAAGCCTCCTGTAACCACGCAAATGCCTTAAGAAAAATGAAATCAAGCACATCAAGTATCAGTGTCATCTTCTGTATGGCTTGTTCTCTCTGGGACATGATACACCACTGCAAGTGACACATCAACCTCATTTCCTCTATCCCTGCACTTATTTCAAATTTTAGTTCAGGAACATAGGAACATGATTCAGTGGGCGTGACTCTCTCCACTTCCACAATGTCCTAACAAAATACAATTTGAAATCACCACCTCTCACCACCTCTCCTCCCCCAGTTGTGATTTCAGAGTCCTTTTCTTTTTCCAATTAATGGTGCAGTCACTAATACCTTGCAATCACAAATAACTGTCATGACCTCTCACGGATTATTTTTTCCTTTTTCATTTAATTGACTATGATGGAAAATCACAGATGCTAAACTCAAGTGTTGGCAAGGGCAAAGTGAAAAAGCTTTTATTCCATCTCTTGAAGCATACTTTAATTGTGCTGTGTAATACTGCATAATCATCTCCTTGGTGACAGTTAGCTAACAAAGTTGTTTCATGATCTTTAAATCTGTTTTTAAGACCCATGAACCATAACTGGGTAATTGTCCACCCTGCATAATCAGCATGGTAATTGTTGCAGGGAAAAAACACAGAATTACAAGACATCAGGGTTACCCGAATGTGGGTTTGCCCAAGCCCAGCAAATAAGCAGAATCTCCAGATAGATTATTGTTGCACAATTTTTTGGTAAAATCCTACCTTCACAATACAACTCTTTTTAGTATCATAAACCTTTATGGCTTGTTCATAGTTTGAAAACTGTGTGTGTAACAAAAAAATTTTACATATGTTATTTGATTCTCACTGCAAGAGATTGAGGTGGAAATGAACCTATTATCACTGACATTTTAGAGATGAGACAACAGATTCAGGAAGATTAAATGTCCGGCTGTTGTGAGGGACAGAACTAGTGGGTGCTCGGGACTCGAATAATACCTATCTTAGTCCATTTGGGCTGCTGAAACAAAAATACCACAGAATGGGGGGTTTAAAAAGCACATGTTTATTTCTCATTGTTATGGAGGCTTAGGAAGTCCAAGATCAAGGTGCTGGCAGATGTGGTGTCTGCTGAAGACCCACTTCCTGGTTCATGGATGGCATCTTCTTACTGCATCCTTGAAACTGTCTGTATAAATTTTATAAAAATCATCAGAGAAAACGAGTGGATGAGAAACAAAAATAAACCAAGCTTGCAGCACACTCAGTATTCATCATTGGGTCAGCTTGCTCTCCGACTTGCTTCCTCATAGATTTTCTCTGCTGTTGTCCCAGAATCACGTAGATCTCATCACAGGATTACAGTTATTCTTAACTTCTCTGTAGATAACAACCTGAACATTGTAAAATGTTAAATTTTCCATCCGAAATACTCTTTTGGTCCTGTGTACCAGTGAAACTACTGATGTCCAGTGGTCTGAAGTACCCCACGAGACACTGACTCACCAAAGAATGCAGTTTCCAAATCCCAATGCTTTCATCTCCCTTACCCTGACCAATAAGTAACCATAATTTTCCAGCCCTTCACTTGCCAAAATCTCCTTAAAAACTTCAGTCCGGAACTCCTTAGGGAGACAGACTGGAAAGTCCCTCCCATTGCCTCACTCGGGATCACTAAACTCTTTATCTGCTGCAAACCCTTCTGTCTTCGTGTATTGGTCTGTTACTAGGCAGTGGGCATACTAACTTGGTGGTTCTGTAATATTCTCACGTGGCACAAGAGGTGAGGGTCCCTCTGGGGTCTCCTTTATTAGGGTATTAATCCCATTCAGGAGAGCTCTACTCTCATGACCTAATCACTTCCAAAAATCCTACCTCCTAATGCCATCACATTGGAGGATAGGATTGCAACATGAATTTGGGGAAAAAACAAACACTCAGTTCATCGTTGGGTATTGACCCAATTCATCAGATTTCTAATCTATAGAATTTTCCACCAAATTGGGAGGAAAAAAAAAGAACCTTTCTTCACTCTTCATTTTCAATGAGAATTTTTTACTTTCCTCTTCCCTACCTGTAATTTCAGGGTGTTTTGGTAAGTGGAAAGACTATAAAAAAAAGTCTCAGGTAGGCCCAAGCTGTGAAGTAGCTGGCACATGCTTCCTCTGTGCACTCAGAGGGCTCCATCCTTTGTGGACACGTCCGTAAGAAGTGGGCTGCAGAAAGTCAACATTCAGGGAGCAAGCCCCGAGGAAATCCTTTTCACTCACCTTGTGTTCTTGATGTAAGATCTACGTCCTTGTTCTCAAAGAGATGATTGGGGCTATTTTCATTTTAAGAATCCTGCAATGAAAGAATTAGTCTAGATAAGATTCAGAAAAATTGAAGAAAAATTGGCTAAGACTACATGAGGCTTTTTTATTGACAAACCAACTTTATTGTGATTTTTGGTACCTAGTAAAGATTCTTAAAAATAACATGACTGTTCAAAATTTCTCTTTCCTTATGTTTTTTGAAGACCTCACTGTACTCAGTTTCAGCAAAAACTTACATTCCTAGCCCAAATTAATTTACACAAGTACAGAAACAACTTTCTGGCAAAACCCTCTTCTGCTCTTGGCTTTTATTGAATGCCCTTGTAAGAAACATTTCAGGAATTGGAAACTTGTTGTAGCTGAAAATATTGTCTGTAGGTTTCAAATCCTTTATATGAGAGCTCAAGATATGTAATTTTCATGAGTCCATTCATGGGAAAAATGGTCTCTTAATGAAAACAATGTTTTGGCTTTCATGTAGCAGAATAATAATACTTAGAAGGCAAGAGAAAGTAAGGGACGAGGTTATCATGTGCTGCTGATTAAGTGCTGTGCTGGTGTCAAGCATGAGTTGAGCACTCGGGAATTTACAGCTTCCCACCTGGGCTTACTGTTGATATTTCCAACTCAATAGACCCAGAAAGCACGTATTCTGCATTATGTTATTAATCAACCACAGAGTCACTAGACACCCTAGAACTGAAAAACGTTAGAGGACTTCATCTACCTGATTATCTGCACCACAGATAGAGAAGTGTAGAACCCAAGTAGCACAAAAGGAGGCATTCCAGGAAACGTGAGGTGCCTAGGCATAGAGGAGGATGGGAAGACCTGGTGTCTCTGCAGCCCAGGTGCCAGAGAAGTGCAGGACCCAGTGCTATGACACAGCTACTCAACATTAGCTGAGGCCACAGAGGGAGAGGTGAGTACACAGCAGAAGCTGGAGCCATGGAGCAGACTCCTCCAGGCACAAAGAAGAAGGGAGAGAAACACTCTCAACTCTCTTTCTTCCGTCTTCTAATCTCCCACCAGAGGCTGTCATTGGTCAAACCTCCCCCCAAAGCCTGAAGGAAAGGAAACTGACACAGAGTCCCAGAAGGAGAAGATGTGAGAGGGACTTGAAAGAAATGGGTGCTACACACACAAGATCCCATTTAACCCTGGCTGCAGACCTGCAGTCTAAGTGAGTCACCACCGTTTTACAGAAAAGGAAACACAGGATCAAGGAGATACAGAGCCAACAAGCAGAAGAGGGAGGACCTCACCCAAATAAGTGGGATTCTCTTACCCCTACACTGTACTGTCTCTCTGTTCTGTTTATGACCTCAGGAAGCTATGTCTGCCCCTGTTTTTTCTATTAAAGTGCCCGGGACTCCCCCTGAGACTTGCTCTACTTGGTGGAACTGTGCCTTGCATCCTGCCTCGTCCTTGTTCAAGTCCCGTTTCTTAACAAAGAAACCGGCATCATTTCTCCTCTCATTTCAAAAGTCTTCCTCAACTTCTTTTCTCTCAGACTCTTATCTTGTCTCTTTTCTCCATTTCATCCAAATTCTCTCTCCTTCCCCTGATTTGCTTTCTTTAATTATCCAGGCACATGTAAATAAGTTTGCTAAAGTTGTGTGTTTGGATTCTCATTCAAACTGTATTTTCTTGATGATTTTAACTATTTTTACAGCTACCATCAAAAACACATAGTTAATGAATATTAAACTATATTACTGAAAATAACCTGTCTACTGATTTCTAGATTTGACTTTTGAGTGGTTTTATGTGAATACAGAGCCGGTATCTCAAATTCAGCATGGCTGGTACCACGATTTCTTAACTTGAGTGCTATTGACTTTGTGGATCATATAATTATTTGTTGTTTATTGCAGAATGTAGATTCATAGTAGATGCCAGTAAATTCTATGGCACTCCCTCATCATCCCCAGATGTGAAAATCGAAAATATCTCCAGACATTTCTTTATGTTCCCTGAAGGGCAAAACCACTTCTCGTGTAGAACCATTATCTAATATTGAATTTATCTTTGCTCTTCATATCCACAATATTTCCTTCGATTTCTTGATAAATTAGTAAATTTGCTGCTTACAACATTGTTAATGGCAATACCAACTTCCGCACCTTTAAGATTTGAAATTATGCCATGATTTTATCAATTCCAGCTTCTCTATATTTTATTTCCAACCATCTGACAAATTATTTAAATAATATCCTAATAGTTCCTCTTGAACTTCTTTTTGCACTTTTGAGCTTAGATCCCATCCTCATTTGGACTATTGCAATTGCATGCTCATCTGGACTTTCTACTTGTGATTTCTAACCATGTCCACTTATTTTTCACATTGCCATCAGAGCTTTCTCTCCAGAGCA
Source organism: Theropithecus gelada (assembly GCF_003255815.1). Classification (NCBI taxonomy): domain Eukaryota; kingdom Metazoa; phylum Chordata; class Mammalia; order Primates; family Cercopithecidae; genus Theropithecus; species Theropithecus gelada. The sequence continues at coordinate 61,236,243 of NC_037670.1, read as the reverse complement.
CACATCTGATGAGCTGGCTGCAGCATCATACTTCTGCAATGGTTTCCGGGGTATCAATATCCATAGTAACTCCTCAGCTAGTATTCAGTGTGTGTATCCATCCATTTATTTAAAATATATTTTGTAATCGTCGAGCATTGTTTTAAATATTTTTCATCTGCTGATGAATAAAACTGAATGAAAATTCTTCCCCGTGGTCCTTACACTCAAGTAGGACAGAGAAATAATACAAATACACAAATAACTTATAAAAAATATTAAAGGGTAATATGTGCTATGACAAAATTAAGGCTAAGAAGTAGGATGGGGAATGCTGACATGAGCATGTGTTGTGGATTTTAAATGTAAGAATCACAAAATTCATCATTGAGGAAAGGACATTTGAGCAAATGCCAAAAGGAGGTGTAAAAAGCAGATACTAGGGAAAGGAGGAGAGAAAACAGCACATGCCAAGGGCCAAGGGTGGGACTATACCTGCAGGACTGGAGGAAGACCAAAGAGGCCAGCAGAGAATGACCAGGTCTAGTTATGACAAGACAGAGGGTTGACAGTGAGATGGATGGCTCTTGGGACATTTTACACAACCTTGAGGGAAAACAGTGAAAGGGGAGGGAAAACAGTGAAAGCAAAGGGAAAACAGTGCAATTATCTGGAAGTGATGTGAGATGGCTTGGAAGAGACACTTGGTAGCTAGACATGGAGTCACATCTTGTATATCTTTTGAATAAATATTTGTTGATGGATTAAATGGGATATGAGTGAAGTCAAGGTAATCCCAAAATTCTTGGCTTGATTTTAGGATGGAAATGTTGCTCACCAAAATAAGAAAAACTGAGGAGTAGAGTAGATTTTGGAGGAAGATTTTCAGAGTTTAATGGCACATTATCATATTTGAGGCATATGTTAGATATCTCATAGGAGTATTGCATACCATGAATCTGAAGTTGAGGGGAATTGTTTGGCCTGGAATATATCCCCACACATATATGTCATTGGTATACAGATGGTATATGAAGCCATGAGACTAAAGATAAACAATATGAGGAGTGTTGATAGGGAAATCTAGCAGAGAAGGATTAATACTAGAGTTCTGGGATAGTTCAATGTTAAGAAGTTGAAGGGAAGAAACCCACAAGCTATTGAATGTTAGGTAAAATACTTAACTATTCTGATATTGATGACTTTGTATAGGATATGTCTGTCTGCTTCATAGTATTGGCATGTAGTTAGGATTAATGTGATTGTGCCTATAATGTGTTCAGCATGGGGCCTGAAACACAATAAGAACAAAATATGGAGGGACAATGAGGGTGATGATCATATGGTGATGATGATGGCAATGATGGAAATAAAGGAGGAGGATCGATAAATCAATAATAATAATAATAATAGTGATAAGAAGAAGAAGAAGTATAAAATCAACAAGAAGAGTGAGAAATGGGTGTTATGTGTCCAATAGGCTTTTGTAAGTGCCAGTTACTTTTACTAGGTGTTTTGTGGACTCAACCTCATCTAAATTTTACAATAACCTTGTAGAATGCACACTTTTAAGTTTATTTCACAAAATCAGAAACTAATGCTTATAAAAAAGTATGTTGTAGCTCTAAAATTTTCCCATGAATGAAAAACAAAAAACAGAAACAAAAAAACTTGCATGATCAAATCTAGATCTTTCTGATCTAAAGACCATGCCCTTTCCAGTACATGTGTAATCGTATCGAAATCATAGCATTGTGGTGTAAGGTAATTGCAGAATTACCTTAAACAACTCAACAAGCAAAAAACAAATAACCCAATTAAAAATGGGCAAAAGACATGAACAGACACTTCTCAAAAGAAGACATGCAAGTGGCCATCAAATAGATGAAAAAAGTGCTCTACATCACTAATTACAAGAGAAATGCCAATCAAAACCACAATGAGATACCATCTCACACCAGTCAGAATGGTTATTATCAAAAGGTCAAAAAATGACAGGTGGTATTAAGACTGCAGAGAAAATGGAATGCTTATACACATTTGGTGAGTATGTAAATTAGTTCAGCCCTGTGGAAAGCAGGTGAAGTTTTCTCAAGAATGTAAAACAGAACTACCATTCCACCCAACAATTCCACTACTAGGTGTACATCCAAAAGAAAACAAATCATTCTACTAAAAAGGCATACACATTTGCATGTTCCTCACAGCACTATTCAGGATAGCAAAGACATGGAATGAACCTAGGTGCTCATCAATGGTGGATTGGATAAAAAAAAATGTGCTACATATACACCATGGAATACTACACCACCATAAAAAAGAATGAAGTGATGTCCTTTGCAGCAACATGGAGGCAACTGGAAACTACTATCCTAAACAAATTAATGCAGGAACAGAAAACCAAATAGTGCATATCCTTACTCATAAGTGGGAGCTAAACATTGAGTACTCATGGACATAAAGATGGCTGAAGACTACTAGAGAGCAGAGGGAGAAAGGGGAGCAAGGGTTGAAAAATTAACTGTTGGGTACCATGCTCAGTACCTGGGTGACAGGCTCATTCACACCCCAGACACCAGTATCATGCAATATACTCAGGTCACAAACCTGCACATGTACCATCTGAATTTAAACTAAAAGTTGAAAACAAACCAAACCAAACCAAAAGAGAATAGTAGTCCTGTTTTATTTGGAACGTTATTCAATGTAATAAAGAAGGTTGCCTCTATAGGACCCAGAGACCTTAAATCATAGTGGCACCTGCCTAATTTCGAGTCTGTATTTTACTTAGGTAATTGTGTATGATACCATGTAATGCTGGCAGAATTATTTTTCTGGTGTAGCTTGCATGTGAAAAACATTTCTCTTCCAATGAAAACAAAAGTAGCTTGAGGGGAAGAAGGCATAACTCTCTTTCCATACTAACTTTTCTGACATCAACTTTGTTAAAAAATACTGATTTTAAAATTCTACTGTCACTGTATCATTAGTAATAAACACTAGAGAAGTTGACAGATTACTTAGGGAATTTAGAGTTACTAATAACTATGACATTGTTTCAAGTGTGTTAATTATTTGGAAGACAACAAAAGGTTGTAGGTGGTAATAATGTCTTTTGCTGGTAATAAAGTTAAAAAATAAAATTATTTTCTGTGGGACTAAAATTTCACAAGGTTATATACAGATTTTAATTTATCATCTGTCTCTTTCTTTGCACAGCTATACGTGTGCATGAGTTCTTTTTCACACTGCTATAAAGAAATGCCTGGGACTGGGTAATTTGTAAAGGAAAGATGTTTAATTGACTCACAGTTCCACATGACTGGGGAGGCCTCAGGAAACTTACAGTTATGGTGGAAGGCAAAGGAGAAGCAGGGACCTTCTTCACAAGGCAGCAGGAGAGAGAGAGTGAAGGGGGAAGAGCCTCTTATAAAACTATCAGATCTCATGAGAACTCAATCATTATCATGAGAACAGCATGGGGGAAATGACCCCCATGATCATTTTTGTCCATTAAAATGTGACAAAAATGAAAATCACTCTTGACATCACTTTCAAACACTTTAATGAAGGAGCTTGAATGAAGAAATAGGAATTGATGGAGTTATCTTTAAAAGTAATTTTATTTTTGATGTTTTTAAATTGTTGAGAATAGCAGCTTTTGATACCCCAAAGCTGCCTGGTACCATTAGTAGATTATGGTGTGCATGGCACTGCATTTTCCTATTACACATATAAATTTCACAGAACATCAAAATGAGACAAGGCCATTTATGAACATTATTGATCAGGACAAAACAAGATGAGTCTGTAATCAAGTTTAACATAAATAAAACATTAACATTGTCCATATAAACAAAAAATGACAAATACCCCCTATGCTAGCTGATATAAGTGAAGGTGGCTTCTTTAGCAATTATTCCTTTGGCTTTGGCCAAGTCTTCTTCCTTCTAGATAAAATGTATTCAGAAACCCAATCATAGGACAACCCCTCCTCCTTGACAGCATCCAATGCAGAGCATAGTCCTGCTTTCTGAAAACTTACTCGTAAATCACCTAACAGCCTAAATGTTGTAATAACGCTTTCCTAGCTCTTTCTTATTAAAATGTACTAAAGTTCTCCATGGTGTGTGTCCCTTCTCACTGCAAAGAGTAATAAGCACAACTTGTTCAAAACAAATGCATTCCTGGTGGCTTTCATTGGTCAGCACTGACATCATAATTTGTAGATTTAAACTCATTTCTGAGTGTTGCCTTCTCTCCATTGCTTTTCATGGCAAGTTGACCACATTTCCATTTGTCACTTAATGTTTTAAACACTGGACTATAAAGTAATTTAAAATGTAATAACAGATACAAAGTTAATGAATTTTTCTATGACACATTTTTCTCCCCAAACTTGGCAGTAAAATGTTACTTCTATAATACGGTGCCATGAGATTTTAAGAAGGTTATTATTGGGAAAATAATTGTAGACAAGTTGCAAATAAGAGAGCTGTAAAGGCAGAATGGGAGACTGAAAAGCAAATGAGAGAAACAATTACTGGAGAATCAAGGAAAGAATGATATGAAGGAGACAGAAGCTGCTAGTTCAATCTGGCAGATGGAACATACGTTTTTGTGTCCACTTCTCCTCAAAATCCTTTAAAATCTCAGAAAGGGATTAAAAAGGGGCAAGCACACAACTTCAAAGAGAAGACAAAGGGACCATCACCTGGTGAAAGATTTTAACATATTTTTGAAACTTAGAAAGTAGACCCAGCAGGTTGCTGATGCTTAGAAATAAGTGGTGGGGCTGAATATGCAGGCGAAAGGAGTCTGCAAAAGAAAGCCCCCCTAACACAGTCACGACCCCCTCCACCATTCTCTCTCCCACCAAACACCAACTATGACCCCCTCCACCATTCTCTCTCCCACCAAACACCAGCTATGACCCCCTCCACCATTCTCTCTCTCACCAAACACCAACTATGACCCCCTCCACCATTCTCTCTCCCACCAAACACCAACTATGACCCCCTCCACCATTCTCTCTCCCACCAAACACCAGCTATGACCCCCTCCACCATTCTCTCTCTCACCAAACACCAACTATGACCCCCTCCACCACTCTCTCTCTCACTAAACATCAACTATGACCCCCTCCACCGTTCTCTCTCCCACCAAACACCAACTATGACCCCCTCCACCGTTCTCTCTCTCACTAAACATCAACTATGACCCCCTCCACCATTCTCTCTCTCACTAAACATCAACTATGACCCCCTCCACCATTCTCTCTCCCACCAAACACCAACCACAACCCTCTCCATTATTCTCCCTCTCATCAAACACCAGCTGTTTGTTCAGCTAGGGAAAAGGAAAAGTAGAGAGAGAAGGATAAAATCAAGTAGCCGTCTCAAAAATGACCGAGGAAACCTTGATAAATATCTATGCCATTGACATCCCAGAGTAAATGCTTCCTCCTCCTGGTGGTGGTGACCTGGCTTAGAAATGCTCAGCTCACGATTGCTTGGAAGAGTTGATAAATAGTTCACAAAACTGTGCATATTCTACTTAATTTGTTATTTAGAGGTTACTGGAGAATAATTTTTGACTCCCTGCTCTTTGCTTCATTCCCTGATTTTAGAACCTAGCCTTCAGTATGATATGACTCAGCTGTATTTTCTCTGTGAAACAGTAACTAGATACTAAGGAAAGCAAGCATGCAGAGCTCAGGAAAGAATGCCTGCATATTAAAAATGTGATGGATGAAGTACAAATGCATTAATGCCTCTGGTGATAATTAATTAGAAGTCATAATGGAAAAGAAATGTTAATAAATACACACACAAATATTATTTAGAAATACATATAATGAGAGATGTATACTACTGGTAGAAGAAAAAGCAAGTTTCATTTAGTTATTTAGAAGAGAATTTCAATAAAGATACATGCTACATTAGTGAAAGTGTTAAATAAAAATGACAGTGAAAACAAGTATATAGATACCCATATATGCATATATATGTGAAATATATATATGTGTTTGTACAAACTCTAACAGGCTCTATTTTGTAATCAATTGAGTAAATATGAATCCATTACCAAAAAAAAAGAATGAGTATATATGTGTGTATACATATACAAAATTATAAAGTGCTGTCGGTCCACCAAAATTTTAAAGCACTTTGTAAATGAATAATAATTTAGTCAGTGTGACATAGGTGGATAAGAATAATGAGGCATATAGATCAATGAAACAGAACACTAATAACAGAAATATTATTATTTTGCCTCTCTTTCTAGATTTATGATGTGACAAAGTAGGTATTATAAAGGAAAGTGAAAAAATATTTACTCTATTTTACTAGGGGAAAATGGGTTACAATTTGGTTCAAGAGAACAAGTTCTTTAATGTGTGAAAGGATGGACATTCCTATATTTTAAAGCAATAGAAAATATAAACAAATATTAAAACATGCCACAAAGGCAAAAATAAATCATCTGTGCATTTCCAAATAACAGAACTAAAATTAAAAATGAATCACTGAACATCAAAGCATTTATATCAAAGGAAAAGATTAGAGTGATTTAATTATCCTACTATAAAGACTAATACAGCTTAATAAGATAGAGTGTACAAAGTAAAGCAGCAAGGGACAAAGAATATAAATAATTCCCACTCATGCCTGTACCCCAAGCGCTTTGGGAGGCTGAGGCAGGTGAATCACCTGAGGGCAGGAGTTCAATACCGGCCTGGCCAATGTGGTGAAATCCTGTCTCTACTAAAAATACAAAAATTAGCTAGACACGGTGGCATGTGCCTGTAATCCCAGCTACTCAGGAGACTGAGGCAGGAGAATTGCTTGAACCAGGACCCAGGAGGCAGAAGTAGCAGTGAGTAAGATCATGCCACTGCACTCCAGCCTGGGTTAGAGAGCGAGACTGTCTCAAAAAAAAAAAAAAAAAAAAAAAAAAAAAAAAAAAAAAAAAAGAAGAAGAAAAAAGAATTCCCACTCCAGAGAAGACAGCAGCAGCTACATTTTGTACAGCTCTTGGCTACTTATGCTTGACTGTATCCCTATAGTACATTTCCCATTTCTGAATTTTGGTTTTCTCATCTGCAAAACAAATAATAGTGGGACAACATGATAGCAGCAGACTGTGAAATATAAAGATATGGAAAGGTCTGAGTGGCATAGAATAAATATTAGCTAGTATTAGTGTCATCATCATCATCATGATCATCATTATTATCATCATCATCATCTCAATGTTTAATCCTCACAATGATTCCACGAGATATGCATCATTCTCCCTATTTTGTAGAACAGAAAAATTAGACTGAAGAATGTGAAACTACACATCAAGAAATAGCAAGAAACAAGACTCTACACCCAAGCTCCTTTTGATAAAGTAAGACTGCCTCAAACCCTCAAGTAACAAATTGAGGAAAGTTAAAATAATGAGCAATTTTTATATCTGCATCTCTCCAACCAACTAGAATGCTACCAGTCCCCATCAACTGTGAGTACAAAGGAGGTTTTTTATCCCAATCCTGCTGGTGCAGTTGCAGCACCACCGCCCTCATGCCAGAGTTCCCTCCAGACTCCCTGTCTCTCCTGCCCTCCACACCCACACATCTCTGGCTTGTGCCCACCTTTTAAAGCAACTCTTGGAGGCCATGCTCAGGTCCATATCCCTGGGGTCTTCAAAGGAGATTTCCTTGACTTGGGACAGGGCTAGGCACCTCCCATCAAGTAGACAACTCCTTTTCCACAGTAGGGAGCCACAAGAAGATTATAATAAAAGTCAGAGCCCAGCGCTCAGGAGCGCCACAGTGGGAGGTCAGGGGACCCCTTCTCATCTTCAGGCTCTTGCATACTTCTCACTTTTCATCTCCTTTCACGAGAGCCAAGTCATCCCAGAAAGGCTCCTAGAGAGAATGTTTGTATTTTCAGAAGAGATCCTCCCACCTTCAGAAGCTCTGACTTAAACTAACACGTTTCTTCTTTTCAGATCACTACCTGCAAAAGAAAGCTTAGACACACACTCTGGAGTAGGAGCTAAGACTTGAAGCTGTGCCTTCTTTTTCCGCCTTGCTGCTGCGATCATTCCTCCCTCCCCAGGCAGGTGCTAAGGGCACTGTTTGAGGGGTTCATTCCCCAGGGCCTGGGAGGTTCAGGTCAAAAGCAAGCATGAACAAGAGGTGCAGCCACATTTACTCGTGTTGGAAATACTGTATTGAAAAAATACACTCATGATTGCTGTGTGAGAATGTGTACATTGACACACTTGTAAAGTAAAACATAATATAAAACCATATCAATTTGTATCTAAAAATTGTTTTCCTTAAAGAATATACCCAAAGGATATAATTCAAAATTGGAAAATGTATAGCGCACACACGTTAAATATATGCTTTAAAATAATATTTATGTAGTGGAAATGAGGAAGTAAAATTCACCGGGGCCTATCATGGGGAGGGGGGAGGAGGGAGGGATTGCATTGGGAGTTATACCTGGTGTAAATGACGAGTTGATGGGTGCTGACGAGTTGATGGGTGCAGCACAGCAACATGGCACAAGTATACATATGTAACAAACCTGCATGTTATGCACATGTACCCTAGAACTTAAAGTATAATAATAATAAAAAATAAATTAAAAAAAGAATATACCCAAAGGATATAATTCAAAATTGGAAAACGTATAGCGTACACACGTTAAATATATGCTTTAAAATAATATTTATGTAGTGGAAATGAGGAAGTAAAATTCTTGTCTGAAGATGGGATAACGGATAAGTACATTATGGTAGACAAATATGATATAATATTATGAAATAATTGAATTAAGATATGAAACTATTAAGCATGTAATGACTATACAACATATGAAAATGTTTCTGATAGAATATTAAATTTAAAAAGCATAATAAAATGTAAGTTGTAATTTTTATTTTGTTCAAAGTGCATGTGCACATGCAAAAAAGCAAAAGAGCTGCATTTCTGGTGGCTGCATTTCTTTCACATGGTTTCCTTCATATTGCTAGAATATTATTCATGCAATTAACAACAGTCAGAAGAAAATCACATTGATTCAGATGTTGGAGTATTTACTTTGTTAAAATACAAACTTACAAGCTGCAGGAAAATCCATTCTCAAAACATCAAAAATATAAAAAACCAGGATGACATTTAATTTTGCTTCCTTTCCTAGAAGATATTTCAAAGAACATATTCATTTGATTACTGAAATCCAGAAATGTATGGTGCCATTTGTACCTCTATGTTTGATTTGGTTTTTCCAATGATATTTCATTTCAATGAATATCCAGTGGCCAAGCGTGGTGGCTCCCACCTATAACCCCAGTGATTTGGGAGGCCAAGTGTTTTGGGATTCTCAAGGATCACCTGAGGCCAGGAGTTCGAGACCAACGTGGGAGCCATAGCAAGACCCTGACTTTCTAATATATATACACACACACACCCACACACACACACCCCCACATATATATATATGTAGGCACCATGGTACACATCTGTAGTCCTACCTATTCAGGAAGCTGAGGCAGGAAGACTTTTTGAACCCAGAAGTTCAAAGTAACAGTGAGCTGTGATTTTACCACTGTACTCCTCCCTGGGTGAGAGTGAGATCCTATTTAAAACAAAACAAAATAAAAACTAAGCAAGCATTTATAATTTTAGAATTTGGGGTATTTAAAGTCAATTTAATTTAGTTAAAGTAAAAAATCTCTGCTTAACACTTGCAATATGCAATTGTTTTTATTTTTGGTTTCATAAAATTCGAATTCCAATTCCAAGCTGAACAAAGAGAGAACTCTCTCAGAGGCACATGGGCATTTACAAAAAGGTAGGGAGTGGTTTAAAAGTGTCTTGAAAAGTATAGAAATAAAGGGAGACTTACACAGTGCCATCAACACTTTCCACATGCAATTATCATTGTTATTATTTTATTAATAATACAAAAGCAGATGGCCTCTAAAGTAAATGCAAGCAAGCAAAGTCAAGATCAAGTGAAGATCTGCAGGTAGAATAATCCTTTGTACCAGTCCATCAAGCGACTATGTTTGAAGAAGCGCTACGTTCACAGAAAAGAAGGGATGCATATGGGGCCTGGGCAGAAAGGATGCTAAGGAGAGAGACTGGGCCACCCTTACTCAGAAGTTCAGAGATGTGGGTGCCTTATTTACCTATCTGTGTCTATCTAGCTCCGTTTGTTTACCCTTTTGAGCATATGAATAGATGCCATTTGGTAATATTAACTTTTATTATTGTAGAGTTTCTACCATTTCCATTTATATCTGGCTCAACAACAACCACGCTGGTTATAAGTTAGTTCCTGTGCAGAAAAAAAGCACATGCTGAGTAATGGATTTGTACACTCTGAGACATTTGGCAGCTGCATATCTAATGATAAGCCAATAAACGTTATTCTCATTTTGGCAACCTGTGTCTTATAGTTTGATCACAGTTGGTCTGTCTTATTTGGGGAACCCAAGGTCCTGGGCTGGCGGAAATTGAGACCCAGCTCCTAACTTTGATCATCTCTAATACTGATAACAGATAGTGGTTCCCTGAATATATTTTGATTGAATGGGCTGAAATAATGTCAAAGTATGGGATTTGGCTGCAGTCACTACTGTCTCTAAAGGGCATCTGTATCTTACCACGCTAACTGCAAGACAAGCAAAGTGAGGAAAGGTCTCCGAGAGATCACGAGTTGCTGCACTTGCTGTTGGAAACAAAGATGACATCAGGTTTGTTTAGGAATCATTTGATAAGAAGACGTCTTAGGAGAAGTACTTAGGGAGCAGCCAAAATGCTGAAGGTTCTGTAGAATTGGTAGACATCAGATAGGAATTTGGCCTGGGAGGGATTGAGAGCGGAATTTTGGGAAGAGATTATACCGTGCTCCGTGGGAGAGTGCTTCTGAGCAGTTATTAACTATGCTGCATGGTTCTCCTGTCTTCGCAGTGAGGCCTATATCTTCTGATTTTTGATAAACGTGCCAAAAACAGACAATGGGGAAAAGACAGTCCGTTCAATAAATGGTGCTGGGAAAATTGGATATTCAAATGCAGAACAATGGAATTAGGATACAGAAATCAACTCAAACGATTGAAAACTTACATGTAAGGCCTGAAACTGTAAACACTAAAATAAAGGATAGGGGAACATCCCACAACATTAGCCTGGGCAATGATTTTTGGTCAGGGAACAAAAGCAAATAAATAAAAATTTGTGATCTTTTTCTCAATTCACACGAGGAAGTTTTCATCATATATATCCCCAATCGATGAATATGAAAAGCATACAGGCGTCTCAGTATGTTCTGAGATTGAAATGGGGCCTTTTAGAGTAAGAGGTTGGGAACTGTGATTTCAGGGTATATAAGAAGTAATAAGCAGAGGTCTCTAGGGTTCCTCTGCCTTTTCTTTCTTTTTTTTTTTTTAATCATACTTTAAGTTCTGGGATACACTTGCAGAACATATAGGGTTGTTACATAGGTATACATGAGCAATGGTAGTTTGCTCTACCCATCAAGCTGTCATCATCTACATTAGGTATTTCTCCTAATGCTATCCCTTCCCCTGCCCCCTACCCCCTGACAGGCCCCTGTGTGTGATGTTTCCCTCCTGTGTCCATGTGTTCTCATTGTTCAACTCCCACTTATGAGTGAGAACATGCTTTGGTTTTCTGTTCCTGTGTTAGTTTGCTGAGAATGATGGTTTCCAGCTTCACCAATGTCCTTGCAAAGGACATAAACTCATCCTTTTTTATGGCTGCATAGTATTCCATGGTGTATATGTGCCACATTTCTTTACTTAGTCTATCACTGATGGACATTTGGGTTGGTTCCAAGTCTTTGCTATTGTGAATAATGCTGCAATAAACATACATGTGCATGTGTCCTTATAGTAGAATAATTTATAATCCTTTGGGTATATACCCAGTAATGGGATTGCTGGGTCAAATGGTATTTCTGGTTCTAGATCCTTGAGGAATCGCCACACTGTCTTCCACAATGGTTGAACTAATTTACACTCCCACCAACAGTGTAAAAGCCTTCCTATTCCTCCACATCCTCTCCAGTATCTGTTGTTTCCTGACTTTTTAATGATCGCCAGTCTAACTTGTGTGAGATGGTATCCCATTGTGGTTTTGATTTGCATTTCTCTAATGATCAGTGATGATGAGCTTTTTTTCATATGTTTGCTGGACATATAAATGTCTTCTTTTGAGAAGTATCTGTTCATATTCTTTGCCCACTTTTTGATGGGGTTGTTTGGTTTTTTTCTTTTAAATTTGTTTAAGTTCCTTGTAGGTTCTGGATATTAGCCCTTTGTCAGATGCAAAATTGCAAAAATTTTCTCCCATTCTGTAGGCTACCTGTTCACTCTGATGATAGTTTCTTTTGCTGTGCAGAACTCTTTAGTTTAGTTAGATCCCATTTGTCAATTTTGGCATTCGTTGCTATTGCCATTTGGAGCTTTAGTCATAAAGTCTTTGCCCATGCCTATGTCCTGAATGGTATTGCCTAGGTTTTCTTCTAGGGTTTTTATGGTTTTAGGTCTTATGTTTAAATTTTTAATCCATCTTGAGTTAATTTTTGTATAAGATGTAAGGAAGGGGTCCAGTTTTGGCTTTCTGCATATGGCTAGCCAGTTTTCCCAACACCATTTATTACATAGGGAATCCTTCCCTCATTGCTTATTTTTGTTAGGTTTGTCAAAGATCAGATGGTTGTTAAATATGTGGTGTTATTTCTGAGGCCTCTGTTCTGTTGCATTGGTCAATATATCTGTTTGGGTACCACTACCATGATGGTATGGTTACTATAGCCTTCTAGTATAGTTTGAAGTCAGGTAGCCTGATGCCTCCAGCTTTGTTCTTTTTGTTTAGGATTGTCTTGGCTATATGGTCCCTTTTTTAGTTCCATATGAAATTTAAAGTAGTTTTTTCTAAATCTGTGAGGAAAGTAAATGGTTGCTTGATGGGAATAGTGTTGAATCTATAAATTATTTTGGGCAGCATGGTCATTTTCATAATATTCATTCATCCTATTCATGAACATGGAATGTTTTTCCATTTGTTTGTATCCTGTCTTATTTCCTTGAGTAATGGTTTGTAGTTCTCCTTGAAGAGGTCCTTCACGTCCTTCGTAAGTTGTATTCCTGGATATTTTATTCTCTTTGTAGCAATTGTGAATGGGAGTTCACTCATAATTTGGCTCTCTGTTTGTCTGTTATTGGTGTATAGGAATGTTTGTCATTTTTGCACATCGATTTTGTATCTGAGACTTTGCTGAAATTGCTTATCAACTTAAGGAGATTTTGGGATGAGACGATGGGGTTTTTTAAATATGCAATCATGTCATCTGCAAACAGAGATAATTTGACTTCCTCTCTTACCATTTGAATACCCTTTATTTCTTTCTCTTGCCTGATTGCCCTGGCCAGAACTTCTAATACTATGTTGAATAGGAGTGGTGACAGAGGGCATTCTTGTCTTGTGTCAATTTTCAAAGGGATGCTTCCAGCTTTTGCCCATTTAGTATGATATTGGCTGTGGGTCTGTCACAAATATCTCTTATTATTTCGAGATATGTTCCACCAATACCCAGTTTATTGACTGTTTTTAGCATGCAGGGGTGTTGAATTTCGTCAAAGTCCTTTCTGCATCTATTGAGATAATCATTTGGTTTTTGTCTTTGGCTCTGTTTACGTGATGGGTTATGTTGATTGATTTGCATATGTTGAATCAGCCTTGCATCCCAGGGATGAAGCCAACTTGATCATGGTGGATAACCTTTTTAATGTGCTGTTGGATTGGGTTTTCCAGTATTTATATTCTGGAACTCTTATAAGGCAGTCCTGGTGGTGACAAAATCCCTCAGCATTTGCTTGTCTGGAAAGGATTTTATTTCTCCTTCACTTAGGAAGCTTAGTTTGGCTGGATATGAAATCCTGGATTTAAAATTCTTTTTTTTTAGAATGTTGAATAATGGCCCCCACTCTTTTGTGGCTTGTAGAGTTTCAGCAGAGAAGTCTGCTGTTAGTCTGATGGGCTTCCCTTTTTGGGTAACCTGACCTTTCTTTCTGGCTGCTCTTAACATTTTTTCCTTCATTTCAACCTTGCTGAATCTGAAGACTATGTGTCTTGGGGTTGCTCTTCCTGAGGAGTATCTTTGTGGTGTTCTCTGCGTTTCCTGAATTTAAGTGTTGGCTTGTCTTCCTAAGTTGGGGAATTTCTCCTGGATAGTATCCAGACGTGCGTTTTCCAGCTTGGTTCCATTCTCTCCATCACTTTCGGGTACACCAATCAAATATAGGTTTGGTCTTTTCAAATAGTACCATATTTTTTGGAGGTTTTGTTCATTCCTTTTCATTCTTTTTTTTTAAATCTTGTCTTCATGCTTCATTTCATTAAGTTGATCTTCAATCTCCTATATCCTTTCTTCCGCTTGATCGATTTGGCTCTTGATACTTGTGTATGCTTCCCAAAGTTCTTGTGCTGTGTTTTTCGGCTCTATCAGTTATTTATGTTCTTCTCTAAACTGATTATTCTAGTTAGCAATTCTTTTACCAAGGTTCTTTTATCAAGGTTCTTAGCTTCCTTGCATTGGGTTAGAACATGCTCCTTTAGATCAGAGGAGTTTGTTATTACCCACTTTCTGAAGCCTGCTTCTGTCAATTTGTCAAACTCATTCTCCATCCAGTTTTGTTCCCTTGCTGGTGAGGACTTGTGATCCTTTGGAGGAAAAGAGGCACTCTGGTTTTTGGAATTTTCAGCCTTTGTGCTCTGGTTTTTCCTCATCTTTGTGGATTTATCCACCTTTGGTCTTTTCTGTTGGTGACCTTCGGAAGGAGTTTTTGCGTGATTGTCCTTTTTGTTGATGTTGATTCTATTGCTTTCTCCTTGTTATTTTTCCTTCTAACAGTCAGGCCTCTCTTCTGCAGGTCTGCTGGAGTTTGCTGGGGGTCCACTGCAGACCATGTTTGCCTGGGAATCACCAGGGGAGGCTGCAGAACAGCAAAGATTTGTGTCTGCTCCTGCCTCTGGAAGCTTCATCCCAGAGGTACACCTGCCACATGCCAGCCAGATTTCTCCTGTATGAGGTGTCTGTCGACCCCTGCTGGGAGGTGTCTCCCGATCAGGAGGAGACCCACTTGAGGAGGCAGTCTGTCCCTTAGCAGAACTCAAGTGCTATGCTGGGAGATCCACTGCTCTCTTCAGAGCCTGCAGGCGAGAACATTTAATTCTGCTGAAGCTGCACCCACAGCCAACCCTTCCCCCAGATGCTCTGTCCCAGGAAGATGAGAGTTTTATCTATAAGCCTCTGATGGGGGCTGCTGCCTATCTTTCAGAGATGCCCTGCCCAGAGAGGAGGAATCTAGAGAGCTGCCTCTTTTTTTTTTTTTTTTTTTTTGAGAGTTGGCTAGTCTCTCATCTCCATTACTACGGACAAATATACTATTCTCATTCTTGTTCCACTTTCTCTCATTTTTGTGTGTACATCATTACACACAAAACATGTGTAACAATCAGGATAGATTAGATTATGCTGCAGTAAAAAGCAACCTACAAATTTTAGTGGCTCAAAACAATGAAGATGTTTTTCATATTCATACTTCATACTTCTCCCGTCTGCCATAAGGACTCTGCTCATTGGGTCATTCAGTTGCCCTGGCTGAGGCATCTGGTACCATCCTGAAAATGGCCAGTCATCATCCTAGAAGGAAACAGCCCTCAAATCAGAAACCTGCTTGAAAAGCATTGGCTAGAACTTGTTACATGGTCCCATAGGACCTCAAGGGCTTTCTGAAGTGCAATCTCACCACAGGCCCAGATAGGTGAGAACATAAATGCTTGGTGAACAGCAATAATGACTAATTCCCCATTTTGAATCAATGCAATTACTAAAATAAAACCCTGAGAAAACTTTTATACAATGGAGATCATTCTAGTAAAATGGTCCTTACCATTGGGATAAAGAACAGAGTCAATGAAGAGTTAGTGAGGTCATGATGGATGGCCAGATGGCTCAGACCATGTCCTCTAGCGGACTCAGTAGCTGGATTCCTTCATTAGGTAAGATAATGATCAAATTAGAGCTTGAGAAAAGACATCAATGGTGTTGAATCAATTCCTCCAGGATGTGGAAGAACAGCCATTGATTTTTAGGGAAAAAGTCATCAGTTACTAAATTCATACACACTCTTGATAGGTCTCTGGCTTGGATTGACTAAATCAGAGGCGTTTTCAAGCCCTTTAAGTTTTTTCAGGGAGTGATGAGTGGAGGCTGTGGGTGAAAGGCAATTCACACACACGTAACAGCAGCACTGAAGACAAAGCCGTAGAAATGTTAAAGTATATTCGGAGAAGAGGGAGTGCTCCAGTGTGGCTGCTGTTTTGTTATAATCAAGGTTCTTGGGTTTTCTATTTCTCTATAGTTCGAAATAAAGTGTACAACTTAAAAAAAAGTAACCAGAACACCTGCAAATGTAAATTAATTGTTTATCAATGTGCACTTTAACTAAAAGTGTTAACTAAACCACTTTTATCAGGCTACATGATTGTATAGTTTGGGGAGAGTTTTTGGTGTATTTATAACCTACAGTGAATGATGCAGCTGGAGGCACAATGTTGGGGATCAGGAATACCAAACTGAGGCACATGCTCCTCATTTTCTTAGCAAAAAGACTTTGTTTTTGCTATATCTGTAATAAAATTTAAAAATGGGAGCAAAGTCATTATTATAGCAATAATCCTTGTCAATGCAAGCTTTCTCTGACTCTTCCAACAAGAAAGGATCTCTCTTTCTCTGAAGGCCTTATACATTTCAACCATTTTCCTCTCATGAAAATAGCAGATGGTCAAGCTCCCTGAGGTTCTAGCCAAGTAATTTAAGGAAAATAACTGTGGAAAGTAATGGTGATGGTCTAAATTAAAGAACTTGTACTGAGATAAAAAATGGGATTTTTGAGATATGAATGAGAGATATTCAGTTGAGTAATATGCAAAAATTGAGGGTGGATGCAATTTTAGTTGTATTTTTAAGTGACTTAAGAAAACACAAATGTATTATCTTACAGTTTAGAGGTCAGTTGTCCAAAATGGTTCTCACTGGGCTACAATCAAGGTATTTGGTGGCAAGGCTGTATTTCTCTGAGACTTCTCAGGAAGAATAGCTTCTCTTGTCTTTTCTAGTTTCTAGAGACTGCCTGCTGTCTTTGGTTTGTGACCTCTTTCTCCACACTCAAAGCCAGCAGTATAGCACCTTCCAGTCTCTCTCACACTGGTTATACTGGACTCAGCTGAGTGAGTGATCCTCCTATCTAAATAGTCACGTAGGGTAACCCTCCCATCTAAATAGTAAGCATAACTGCCAAGTCCTGCTTTCTCTATGTAAGGTAACAAAATTGCAGGTCCCTGGGATTAGATGAGGACATCTTTTTGGGGCAATAGTATTTCCTGCCACAGTGATGTGAAATCAAACACACAACAAAATAAGTAAATAAAGGAAGGCTAAGATTTGGACATAGTGCTCATTTCTCATTGTATTCTTTTCGCCTGCCTGCTTTAGTCAAAGGCTTTATTTATTTGGAAGTTCATCATTTATTTTTGTTTGTTCAGTGCTAAACACAAAAAAGTAATGCAAAAAAGACTCAGTCTCTTTCAGTGGCTAGAGAAAAACATTATGCTAACCTAAGATGAAGTGTGACAAGTGACGCATTATTCAGAAAACCACTGGGCATTGAAATTGCATATTATGCAAATATATTCTATTCCTGACCATTGTTGAAGAAGTTTTTATAGGTAATTATAGAAGCTGCAGCAGTGGCCTTTCTACTAGAGTTTAATGTTTCCAGTGGATGCTCATGAATAGTGATATTACACCTAAGAATAAAATCATTCACTTCCACTTGAAACACTCATTAGCAAACTTTTTAACATGGTTGCATTGTCTGAAGCCTGATTAGTCCTGTTGGACTTTGATTAATGTTGCTCATTACTTAGATTAAGCTTTAACTTTGTCAAGATTACTCCATTGCTTAATAATGTGAAACATTTTACATTGAAAAAAGAAGTCATGTAGACAAATAATAGTATTTTAATCAATTGACTTAGGTGTGCCATTGAAACCCTCATGAAAGATCTAGGCACCTTGGAAAATGTCATCTCTTTGATAGCCTATAATTAGCACTAGAGAATGAATTGGTTTCACGTGAGTTGAGAGGATGTCTTTGCAGTTTACTTTCTGTATGAGATGCATGACTGATAAGAATTGCAGGATGCGTATCTTGCTGCTTAAAAACTTTATATTTAGCATTATTAACAGTGTAGCAGCAAGTTTAAATCTTAGTTTTCCTGGTAAATCTTAATACCGGGAATCTAACTAGAAATATTGTCTACTTGTTTGCCAGAGGAGGTAAATCAGGTAGAACCATAGCATGCTGTATACTGTTAATGGGACTATTAATATGATGGATGAAGACTATCATTTAAAATTTTATCATGTAGAACAACATGGTATACATACTTCCCACTGTGGGTGTAAGCAAACGAATGAAGACAACTAAAATCTCATAAAGTCTCATACACAAGGCTGTAATTGATGAAAAATCTAATTAAGTCTTTTTGGAAAGGAGGGATCAAAACTACATAAATTATGTACTAATTTATTCATGAAAACAAGGAGAAGTCTATGTAGCAACTCAGGACATAGAAATGGGGATAGAAAACATACATGTCTAAAAAGCAGAAAACATAATAAATAATAAAAGTTTCAAGTTTTTGAGTTTTTCTTGATTTTTTTGCATTTGATTTACTATGTAAACAACTTTGATCCAAAAATAAAAATTGTGAATGATAAGATTGCAGACTATTTTGTTATCGTATATTGTCTGAGTTAATTTTCAACATTTTTGTAAATTACTTGCAAAAATTTCAAATATCAATCTGTGCAGAGTCTTTAAACAAGAATAGACTTCTTTAGTTTGAACGTTAAAAACAAATCTCTGCTTTTTTCTTTTTCTGCCTGAAAATATGAATCACACAATAATCTCCTATAGTCATAGGCATTGATATCTAATACTCACTTAGAAATCAGAAATTTCTTTTTTAACATTTATCTTACTGTATTTTTTAAATTAGCAAAATTGTATATATTTACTTTGTAAAAAATGATGCTTTAAAACATGTATAAACTGAAATCTCTAAATTGAGCAAATTAATATATGCATTCCCTCACAGTTATTATTTTTGTGATTACACTTAAAATCTACTGCCTTAGCATTTTTAATGAATGTAATAACTTTTTAAATGAATGTAATATATTGTCATCTATAGTTACCATGTTGCACATTAGCGCATTTGGAATTATTCCTCCTATTAAACTAAAATTTTATAAGCTTTAACCAACATCTCCCTTTCCCCTCAATGTCCCCACCCCTGGTAACCACTATTCTACTCTCTACTTCTATGCATTCAATATTTTTAGATTCCATATATAGGTGAGATTATGCAATATTTGTCTTTCTGTGCCTGGTTTATTTCACTTAGCATAATGTCTTCCAAGTTCATTCACGCTGTCACAAATGACAGTATTTTCTTCTTTATGGCTGAATAGTATTCCATTGTGTATACATACCATATATATATTTTTTTTGGTCCAATTATTCATCAATGGACACTCAAGTTGATTCCAAATGTTGACTTGTTGTGAAAAGTCAGGGACCCTGAATCGAGGGACTGGCTGGAGCCACAGCAGAGGAACATAAATTGTGAAGATTTCATTTTAATATGGACATATATCAGTTCCCAAAATTAATACTTTTATAATTTCTTACACCTGTCTTTATTGCAATCTCTGAATATAAATTGTGAAGATTTCATTTTAATATGGACATTTATCAGTTCCCACAATTAATACTTTTATAATTTCTTATGTGTGTCTTATTTTAATCTCTTAATCCTGTTTTCTTCTTAAGCTGAGGATGTATGTCACCTCAGGACCACTGTGATAATTGTACCTAACTGTTCAAATTGATTGTAAAACATGTGACTTTGAACAGTATGAAATCAGTGCACCTTGAAAAAGAGCAGAATAGCAGTGATTTTAGGCAACAAGGGAAGACAACCATAAGGTCTGACTGCCTGTGGGGTCAGGCAGAATAGAGCCATAGTTTTCTTCTTGCAGAGAGCCTGTAAATGGACGTGCAAGTAGGGAAGATATTGCTACATTCTTTTCCCAGCAAGGAATATTAATAATTAATACCCTGGGGAAGGAATGCTTTCCTGGGGGGAGGTCTATAAATGACCACTCTGGGAGTGTCTGTTTTATGCAGTTGAGATAAGGACTGAAATATGCCCTGGTCTCCTGCAGTACCCTCAGGCTTATTAGGGTGAGGAAGAAACACCACCTTGGCAAATTTGAGGTCAGACCCATTCTCTGCTCTTGAAACTTGTTTTCGGTTGTTTAAGATGTTTATCAAGACAATACTTGCACAGCTGAACATAGACCCTTATCAGGAGTTTTTGATTTTGCCCTTTGCCTTGTGATCTTTGCTTTGCCCTTTGCCTTGTGATCTTTATTGGCCTCAGAAGCATATGATCTTTATTTCCTTTTTGCCCTTTGAAGCATGTGATCTTTGTGACCTATTCCCTGTTCTTGCACCCCCTCCCTTTTTTGAAATCCTCAATAAAACCCTGCTGGTTTTGTGGCTCAGGTGGGCATCACAGTCCTATCGATATGTGATATCACCCCCAGAGGCCCAGCTGTACAATTCCTCTCTTTGTACACTTTCTCTTTAATTCTCAGCCAGCCAAAACTTATGGAAAATAGAAAGAACCTATGTTGAAATATTGGGGGCTGGTTCCCCTGATATCGGCTATTGTACATAATGCTGCAATAAACATGGGAATGCAGCTATCTATTCAACATACTTATTTCACTTCCTTTGGTTGTATACTTAGTAGTGTGATTGTTGGATAATATGGTAATTCTGTTTCTAATTTATTGAGGAAGCTCCATACTGTTTTCTTTAATAGCTATACTAACTTACATTCTCACCAACAAAGCACAAGGGTTCCATTTTCTCTATATCCCCATCAACACTTGTTATCTTTTGTTGTTTTGATAATAACCATTTAAGAGACATAGGATGATATCTCATTGTAACTTTAATTTTAATTTTTCTAATGATTAGTGATAAACATTATTTCATACAGTTCTTGGTCATTTGTATGTCTTGTTTTGAGTAAGGTCTATTCAGTTCCTTTGCCCTTTTAAAATATTTTTCTCCTTGTAGTTGAATTGAGTTCCTTATATATTTTGGATAGTAGCCCCTTATCAGATGCATAGTTTGCAAATATTATCTCCCATTCCATAAGTTGTCTTCACTATGTTCATTGTTTCCTTGGCTGTGGAGAACCTTTCAATTTGATGCAATTCCATTTTTTTAGATTTGCTTTTGTCCAGACCAATGTTGTGGGGTTTTTCCTCTACATTTTCTTCTAGTAGTTTTACAGTTTTGGGTTTTACATTTAAGTTTTTAATTGGTTTTGAGCTGTTTTAGTGTGTGGTATCAGACAAAGGTCTAATTTCATTATTCTGTATTTGGAGATTGAGTTTTCCCTGCACCAGTTATTGAAGAAACTGTCTTTTCCTCCTTGTCTGTTCTTGGCACCTTTGTGAAAAATCACTTGAAAGCTGATTTTTACTTTTATTTTATCTATATATCTATCTATCTATCTATCTATCTATCTATCTATCTATCTATCTATCTATCTCTATGGATTTCTGGGCTCTCCATAAATATCTGTTTTTAGATAAGTGCCATGCTGTTTTGATCACTACAACATTGCAGTAAATTTTGAAGGTTGTTAGTGTGATGCATCCAGCTTTGTTTTCTTGCTCAGGATTGCTTTGGCAATTTGGGGTCTTAGGCAGTCCATAAAAACTTTAGAAACTTTTTTCTATTTCTGAGAGCATGTTATTGGAATTTTGATGAGAAATACATTAAATCTGTAGGTCAGTTTCGGTACTATGGACATTTTAACAATAGTAATTCTTCCAGTCAATGCACATGGAATTTTTCATTTATTTGCATCTTCTTCAATTTCTTTAATTAATGTTTTATGGTTTTCAGTGTATAGAATATTCATTTCCTTGGCTAATTTTGTTCTCAGTATTTTCATAGCTATTGTAAATGGTATCATTTTCTTGATTTCTTATTCAGATAGTGTGGTGTTAGTGTGTAGAAATGCTACTAATTTTTGTATGTTGATTTTGTACCCTGCAACTTTACTAAATTTGTTTATTAGTTCTAATAGTTTTGGGGTGGATTGTTTAGGGTTTAAAATATATATAAGATCATGTCATCTGCAAAAAAGGACAATTTCACTTCTTCCTTTCCAATTGGGATGCCTTTCATTTCTTCTTCTTGCCTAATTGCACTGGCTAGGACATCCAGTACTATGCTGAATAGAACTGGCAAGAGTGGGCATCTTTATTTTGTTCCTGATCTTAGATAAAAAACTGTCAGCTTTTACCCATTGAGTATGATGTTACCTATGAATTTGTCATGTATGAACTTTACTGTGTAGAGGTACATTCCTTCTATATATAATCTGTTGAGACTTTATTATGAAAGGATGTTGAATCTTGTCAAATGCTTTCTCCACATTCATTGAGATGATTATGTCTTTTGTCTTTCATTCTGTTAACATGGTGTATCACATTTGTAAGTCTGCATATGTTGAACCATACTTGAATCTCTAGGATAAATCCCACTTGAGCATGATGAACAATTTTTTCAATGTGTGTTGACTTTTGTTTGCTAGTGTTTTGTTGAGGATTTCTGCATCTATGTTCAGCAGGGATATTGGCCAGTATTTTTATTTATTTATTTATTTATTTCTATTTCTCTTAGGGTAATGTCCTTGTCTGGCTTTGATTAAAAGCATGTTCCCCTCTTTAATTTTTTGGGGATAGTCTGAGAAATATTGGTATTTTTAAATGTTTGGTAGAATTTATCAGTGAAGTCATCCAGTCATCCCATCTTTGATGGGAGACATTTTAGTAATGATTTGATCTCCTTACTCTTCAACGGTCTCTTCGGATTTTCTATTTCTTCATGATTCATCCTTGGTAAGTTGATATGTCTAGAAATTTATCTATTTCATCCATCTAAGTTATCCAGCTTATTGTCCAATAATTGGTCATAATAACTTCATATGACCCTTTGTTTGTTTTTCTGTTGTGTCAGTTGTAGTGTCTTATTTTCCATTTCTGATTTTGTTCATTTGAGGCTTTTTTTCTTTTATTCTTAGTTTAGCTAAAGATTTGTCAGTTTTGTTTCTCTTTTCAAAAACCAAGTCTTCATTTTATTGATATTTTCTATTGATTTTCTAGACTTTATTTATTTCTGCTCTGATTTTATTATTTACTTCCTTTAACTCTGGGCTTAGTTTTTCTTTTTCTAGAAAGGTGCAACATTAAGTTGCTGCTGTGAGACTTTTCTTTTTTAATGCAGATGTTTGTTGCTATAAATTTCCCTCTTATAATAACTGCTTTTGCTCTCTCATATGTTTTGGTATGTCGTATTTCTATTTTCGTTTGTCTAACCATTTTTTGTTTGTATATTCTCTCTTTTAATTTCTTCATTGACACACTGATTGTTTAGGATTACATTGTTTAATATCTATGCTTTGTGAATTTTACAATCTTTCTTTTTTTATTGATTTCTGGTTTCATAACATTGTGGTCGGAAAAGCTAATTGATATGATTTCAAACTTTTTAAACTTGCTAAGACTTGTATTTTGGCCTAACATATGATCTATCCTGGAGAATGTTCCCTGTGCGTGTGCTTGAGAAGAAGAATCTGCATACTGCTACTCTTGGATGGAGTGTTCTGTGTATGTTTGTTAGGTCCATTTGGTCTAAAGTGTAATTTATGCCCAATATTTCTTTTTTAGTGTTCTGTTTATGGATCTTGCCACTGATGAAAGTGGGTTTGTTGAATTCCTCTATCATTAGTGTATTACAGTTTATCTCTCTCCTAATACCAGTTAATATTTGCTTTATATGTTTATGTGCTCTGACGTTGGGTGCATATTTATTTATAGTCATTATATCCTTTTGCTGAATTAACCCTTTTATCGTCATATAACAACTTTGTATTATTTTACAGTTTTTGACTTAAGAAATCCATTTTATCTGATGTAAGTATAGCAAATTCTGTTCTCTTTTGCATTTTGTTTTCATGGAATATCTTTTTTCATCCCTTAACTTTCAGTCTATGTGTGTTCTTACAGGTGAAGGCAGTCTCTCATAAGCAGCACATAGTTGCATATTTTTAAAAACTCATTTAGCCATTTTATGTCTTTTGATTGGAGAATTTAATCCACTTACATTGAAGGTTAATATTGATAAGTAAGGATTTACTACTGCCATTTTGCTAGTTGTTTTCTGCATGTTTTGTAGATCTATTATTCCTTTTTTCCTCTCTTCCTTGTGATTAGATAATTTTCATTATTAGCATGCTTTAATTTCTTACTTCTTATTTTTTGTGTGTATACTATATTATTTTGCTTTGGGATTACCATGACACTTATAAAATCATCTCATAGTTAAAATAAGTTACTTTAAACTTATAAAAAACTAACTTTGATTACAAAAACAAAAACAAAAACCAAGCAAACAAAAAATTCTACATTTTGACTCCATTTCCACATCCTGAATTTCTAATGTCACAATTTACAACTTTGTATATTGCATATCTCTTAACAAATTATTATAGCTATTAGTATTTTTAATGGTTTTGTTGTTTAACCTTCAGGCCAAAGATACAAGTCATTTACTCACCTCATTACTGTATTAGAGTGTGCTGAATTTTGCTGCATTCTTACTTTTATATTTTAATGATTTTGTGTTTTATACTTTTGTGCTTTTGCATTACAATTAGCATCTTTTTCTTTCAGCTGGAAGAACTTTCTTGTAAGAAAGATCTGGTGGTGATTAGCTCCCTCAGCTTTCTTTTGTTTGTTTGGAAAAATCTTTCCTTCATTTCTCAAGGACAACTTTTCCAGATACAATATTCTTGGTTGGCATTTTTTTCCCTTAGCACTTTGTACCCTCTCTTTGACCTATAAGATTTCTGCTGATAAATCTGCTACTAGCTTTAATATAATTCCCTTACATGTTATCTGTTTCTTTTCTCTTGCTGCTTTTAGGATCCTCTCTTTGACTTTGAGTTTTGACAGTTTGGTTACAGTATATCTTAGGGGTATATCTTGCTTGGATTGAATCTTACTGGGGAGTTGTATCTGGATACTTATATCTTTTCCCAGGTTAGGAAAGGTTTGTGTTATTATTTCTTTAAGTAAGTACTGCTTCTTTGACTGTCTCATCTCTTTCCTAAACTTTGACTTGAATATTTACTGTTTTTATACTGTGTTTTAAATTCTGTATGCTTTTTTATTCTTTTTCATTCTTGTTTTCTTTTTTCTCCTCTGATTGTATATTTTCAAATAATCTTGAGTTAATAGATTATTTCTTCTCCTTAATAAATTCTGCTAGTAGCTTACTATTACAATTTTTATTTCATTTATTATACTTTCAGCTCTGTTTTATTAATAATTTTAATATCTCTGTAAAATTTTTCCTTCAATCATTTATTGTTTTCCTTATTTCATTGAATTGCTTTTTTGTATTTTGTTGAAATTTCCTGACCTTCCCCAGAGCAGCTATTTTGAATTCTCTGTCAGGAAGGTAATTTATTTAGGTTAATCACTGGTGCTTCAATTTGTCTCTTTGGCGATGTCATGTTTCCCTGATTATTCTTAATCCTTGTGTGTTGGTGTCTATGCATTTAAAGAAGTAGGTACATATTTCAATATGCAGACTAGTTTTGTCTGGGAAAGCTCGTCACCAGTTAATCCATCCAGAGATTCAAGGCAGGCCATCTAGTATGGTCCATGAGAGGACTTGCTAGCCAGGTGTCTGGGTCAGCAGGTGGGTAATCCTGGAGCATAGATGCATTATGTTGGATTTGTTGACTGGGTCTGTTGGGGTGAGCATGGCCCCTGGGTTCACAGGGGCTAGCTTGGCATTGGTGTTGGCCTTGAACCTGTGTCCTCTGAGATGAGCCTCGATCCTGGGTCCAGGGACTGGAGACTGGATCTGCAGGGGTGTTCCTACAGCTTTAACCTGTGAGGACTAGCCTGGTACTAGTATCCATTAGGGCAGACCTGAACCCTGGGTCTACTGCTGCAGGCCTGGACTATGAGGCAATGAATCCTGGGGCCACCATGACTAGCCTGGATCTTTAGTCTGTAGGTGCTGGTTTGGAACCTGGGGCCATGGGTGTTAGACTGGTGCTGGGACTGGCCTGAAGGCTCAATTTGTGGGAATTGGCCTATGTCCTCAGGCCATGGGGACCAGCCTGGAGCTTGCACCCCTAGGAATGACCCTGAAACATGAGTATTTAGGGGACTGCCCAGCATATATGTCTACTGGGTTGGGGTTGATCTCTGGGTCTACTGAAATAGACCTGGACCCTGGGTCTTCCAAAGAATGAGTCCACAGGGGCCAGCCTAAATCCTGGAGTCCTGGAGACTGGCCTGGACTCTGGGCTCATGGAGGCCAGCTTGAAAACAAAATGTGTGGGTGCTATCCTAGGAATTAGGTGTGTAAGGACTGACCTATGACCTGGGACTTCAGGGGCTCTACCTGGAAGCTGAAGATGTAGGGATTATTTTGACATTGTGTAGATCAGGAGCCTGGGTCTGCAGGGGCTGAGTGGGTACCCACAGGTCAGGTGTGCTGATCTAGTGCTTGTGTGGGTTTCTGAAGTCTGGGGCTGTGTAGGCCAACTTGACTCTGGGTTGCTCTGGAAGATGTGGAGCTTGGGGCTGTAGGGGCCAACCTGAAGCCTGGGTCCACAGTTACTGGCCTAATTACTATGGCTATAGGAGCTGGCCTGGAGTTGAGGTGGACCTGAAGCCTAGGGCTCACTGAAAATAGCCTGCCACTAGCGTAAGCCCATAGCTTGGTGCTCCTGGGGCGAGCCTGGTACTGAGGGTGGTTGGGAACTTGGAGCTGCTGAGTTTGGAACACAAGTGGGGCAGACGCAGACAGGAGATGAAGTCCACCATGAAGATCTGGAGCTGAAAGCTGCAGGGTAGCCCAGCCTGTCTCTGGGGCAGATCTAGAGGCTCATTCTGCAGGCACCAGCCTTGAGTTTGGGGCTGTGGGGCCTGCCTGGTTCTGAGTTTTATGGAGGTGGGCCCAGTGCTCAAGGCAAAGTTCAACGATACTTTCCTATCTTTCTCTCGAGCAGATGGTATCTCTGTGCTGTTCTGCCTTTGGTTGGGAAAGATGTGAAGTAGGTAAAGTGAAACTGTCCTTCCCTTTTCAATGCATCTTTCCTTATTTCTGTGCTATTCCCATGTGGTGCTTTGATCTCTCTCCTGTTTCCTTTAGCTCTTATGAAGGTATTTTCATGCATGGATAGTTATTCAGATTAATGTGTCTGTTGAAGGATGACTGCTGGAGAGTCCTATTTCACCATCTTTTGAAATCTCTTTCTTTGTAAAATAGATAGTATATAGTTTGTCTCATAGTAGCCATTAAACAGACATTAGCTCACTCATTCCTAAGACTGTAGTGGAAAGCATCAGTGCTTTATATTTTTAAAAAATCAGTACACAATGCACCGCTGTTCAGTCATAACAATTTTGGTTATGAAGAAAATAGAGATGTATACATAAGCAAAAAGGCCAGAAGTAAACCACTGAACTATTAATATTTTAAGTCTATGGACGTTCAAGCCATCTTAAGTATTTTAGAGCTATGTAAAAGAAGGCTTTTTCATAATTCACTTAGTAAAAAGTTCTAGAGACAGGTAAGGTAATAGAATGAGCTAAAAGTAATCCACAAAAACTTCTTATGGAGAGTTGGGTGTTCTCTGGATCTAGATGGAAAGGAAACTGATTGGGCAGGTAGTAGGGTCTGAAAAAACAGCATGCTGGTGGGAGCGGGCCTGATGGCTCAGATGCTGTGGAGATCCTATGCAGTGCTATAAGTCAAAAAGTCAAGAGAGTCAAGAAGTCCTGTCTTCTTGAGCTCAAGCTTCTGAAAGAAAAGGGGGCCCTGTGAGTCACTGCACTTAGATCTCCGTAAGCTGAGAAGGGAGCATACGTTGGATGTAGCACGTGCTAGAGGTTACCTTGAACAGAAGATAAGCCAGCCAACAGGGCCTGGCAATACATGTGAAGTATTGGAAGTAGAAAAAAAAATGGAGTCTGAAAGAACAGCTAAAGGGCTCTTCAAAAATCTGATCTTCTAGAAAGAAAAAGGAATCAACAGTATGAAAGAGATTTCTAAGCAAAAATTAATGAATTTAAAGGTTTACTGAATATTGGTAATGGGGGAATGGTGTGATATAAATGGGAGTGCCAGATTTCAGGGTTTTCATGACAGAGTTTCTCAGGGAGTAGTGGTCTCATTGACTGAGGAGGATATGTTGGGTACAGATGATTAATTCAAGCAAATCATTAATTTCACAAATTAAGCAGGATTGTGAGTGTGAGTTGATAGTAGGATTTTCAGAAAACTACATGAGTATATGTACTAGAGACATAATCTAGTACAGCCGAGAAAACAACTATTACTATCTTTTCACAATTTTTAATCATATCTTAAATGCATCTCAGAAAGCATATAATCAAACCAGTATAATAAACCTATCGATAAAAATGAAATGTTTCGATAAATAATAACATTGAGCTATCACTTTTTTCACGATCTACTGATATTTTTAGGAAAATGTCCTTTGGTATTGCCCAAAATGTCTGACAAAATTTGAGACTATGTTTAAAGACAAAATTATACAAAAAACTGGCTATTGATTTTGAAACCTCCAGGACTATACATGCACTGTTCTAATGTCATGTTCTGTTGTATAAGAGTAACTTGGAACATTTTGGATTGACAAGATTTATAGTAAATGATTATTGTTTTTCAGGTTACAGAGTAATAAAACGTGTTTTTTATTTAAATGGCACAGTATTTTAAACAATCCCATATCTTATTTTGCATACTTTTGATGCTCCATAACTTCTTGAGCTACATAACAAATAAAATATATGCCAAGACCAATATTAATTCCATCATAAACTCATGGAACTGGAACCACCAAGAAGGAAGCAAAGTTAATGCAATATGGAATTGAGTGATTTCTTTTAATGTTATAAAGAACACTAAAAGCTTTCTGTATACCTGACATCTGAAATATTGATGTTTTAGAAACTGATTTTACACACTCATCAAAATAGTGTGAATTTGTAGAATTGTCAGAAATTGAGCATAGTATTTCTGGTCTATCATACACCCTGTATGCACAAATTTACTATTAATAAATTTTTTTCTATTATGTGTCAAAACTCTGCTCAGTGATTTGGTTTCATTGTATTTCATTTAATATACACCATCATTTATGTAGGTAAATCCTATTATTGAAAACAGTGACAACCAAGGATCCTGGAGTTTAGAGATTTGAATAATTTGTCGAAGTTATACAGTCAATATAAGTGTGAAAGTTGTGCTTAAAACATAATACTTAAACAACATGATCTAATTTATTGAATACTCATATGATAAACCTCATGAATATTATAAGGTATTTATCATAAGTAAAAGTTTGTATTAAGAATTTTTGATTAGAAAAGAAAATGTGATAGTTACCAAAATTAAGAATTGAGGCTGAATGTGGTGGCTCATGTCTATAATCCAGCACTTTGGGAGGCTGAGACAGGTGGGTCACCTGAGGTCAAGAGTTCAAGACCAACCTGACCAATATGGTGAAACCCTGTCTCTACTAAAAATACAAAAATTAGCCAGGTGTGGTGACATGCACCTGCAGTCCCAGCTACTCAGGAGGCTGAGGCAGGAGAATCATTTGAACCTGGGAGGCAGAGGTTGCAGTGAGCAGAGATTGTACCACTGCACTCCTGGCAACAGAGCAAGACTGTCTCAGAAAAAAAATAAAATAAAATAAGCCAGGCACGGTGGCTCATGCCTGTAATCCAAACACTTTGGGAGGCTGATGTGGGTGGATCACCTGAGGTTAAGGGTTCGAAACTAGCTTGGCCAACCATGGTGAAACCCTAGCTCTATTAAAAATACAAAAATTAGCTGGGTTTGGTGGTGGGTGCCTATAATCCCAGCTAGTCGGCAGGCTGAGGCTGGAGAATTGCTTGAACCTCGGAGGCAGAGGCTGCGGTGAGCTGAGATCCCGCCATTGCCCTGCAGCCTGGGCAACAAGAGCGAGCCTCTGTCTCAAAAAATAAAATAAAATAAATAAAAAATTGCAACCAAAATGAACACAAGTGTCCAAGTTACTGTCATGATGGAGCTTACATTCTTTTGTTTTTTTTTTTTAATATATACTTTAAGTTCTGGGATACATGTGCATAATGTGCAGGTTTGTTACATAGACATACACATGCCATGGTGGTCTGCTGCACCTATCAACCTGTCATCTACATTAGGTATTTCTACTAATGCTATCCCTCCTCTTGCCCCTGACCTCCAATAGCCCCCAGTGAATGATGTTCCCCTCCCTGGGCCCATATGTTCTCATTATTCAACTCCCACATATGAGTGAGAACATGTGGTGTTTAGTTTTCTGTTCTTGTGTTAGTTTGCTGAGAATGATGGTTTCCAGCTTCATCCATGTCCCTGCAAAGGACATGAACTCATTCTTTTTTTTGGTTGCATAGTATTCCATGATGTATATGTGCCACATTTCCTTTATCCAGTCTATCATACCATATACATTCTTGTGAGAGGACACAATAAATGCCAAAATAAAATGTTCTATATTAATCAAGAATATGAGTAAAAGAAACATTTAACACAAGAGTATAGAAAGATGATATTTTAATGGGGTAGCTAGAGAAGTCCTCTCAGAGAAGGAGGCATTTCAGGCAAGAGCAAATGCATGGGCTGACAAATATTTTAGGCAAAGGGAATCAAAGAGAAAGGCTCTGAAATGAGAAAAGGCTTTGTGCTTGTGAAAGTGAATTTCTAGGAAATTCCTGCCTCTGGAAAGGCAGTCAGAGACATTTAAGTGCTTATAATCTATGATAAAAAAATTGGATTGTTTTAGAAGGTGGAGAAAATTGGCTTCATAGATCTAGGTGAAAAAGAACTTGGGGGGTTGCGCAAGATGGCTGAATAGGAACAGCTCCAGCCTCCAGCTCCCAGCATGAGCGGCACAGAAAATGGGTGATTTCTGTATTTTCAACTGAGGTACCAGGTTCATCTCACTGGGGCATGTCAGACAGTTGGTGCTGGTCAATGGGTGCAGCCCAACCAGCGAGAGCTGAAGCAGGGCGAGGCATCACCTCACCTGGGAAGCACAAGGGGGAAGGGAATTTCTTTTCCTAGCCAAGGGAAATTGAGACACACAACACCTGGAAAATCGGGTAACTCCTACGCTAATACTACACTTTACCAAGGGTCTCAGCAAATGGCACACCAGGAGATTATATCCCACGCCAGGCCCAGAGCGTCCTACGCCCATGGAGCCTCCCTCATTGCTAGCACAGCAGTCTGAGATCTAACTGCAAGGCGGCAGTGAGGCTGGGGTAGGGGTGCCTGCCATTGCTGAGGCTTAAGTAGGTAAACAAAGTTGCCGGAAAGCTAGAATTGGGTGGAGCTCACTGCAGCTCAAGGAGTCCTGCCTGCCTCTGTAGACTCCACCTCTGGGGACAGGGCATAGCTAAACAAAAAGCAGCAGAAACCTCGGCAGATGTAAATGTCCCTGTCTGACAGCTTTGAAGAGAGCAGTGGTTCTCCCAGCACAGAAGTTGAGATCTGAGAATGGACAGACTGCCTGCTCAAGTGGGTCCTTGACCCCTGAGTAGCCTAACTGGGAGACATCCCCCACTAGGTGCAGACTGATACCTCACACCTGACATGGCTGGGTACACCTCTGAGACGAAGCTTTCAGAGCAAGAATCAGACAGCAACACTTGCTGTGCAGCAATAATTTATCTTCTGCAGCCTCTGTTGCTGATACCCAGGCAAACAGCGTCTGGAGTGGACCTCAAGCAAACTCCAACAGACCTGCAGCTGAGGGTCCTGACTGTTAGAAGGAAAACTAACAAAGAGAAAGGACACCCACACCAAAACCCCATCAGTACACCACCACCATCAAAGACCAAAGGCAGATAAAACCACAAAGATGGGGAAAAAGCAGTGCAGAAAAGCTGGAAATTCAAAAAATCAGAGTGCATCTGCCCCTCCAAAGGAACTCATCACGGGCAATGATGGCGCCATCACCAGCAGTGGAACAAAGCTGGACAGAGAATGAATTTGACCAGCTGAGAGAAGAAGACTTCAGTCAATCAAACTTCTCAGAGCTAAAGGAGGAACTATGTACCCAGTGCAAAGAAAGTAAAAACCTTGAAAAAAGAATGGAAGAATGGATAACTAGAATAACCAATGCAGAGAAGTCCATAAACGACTGATAGAGATAAAAACCATGACACGAGAACTACATGACAAATGCACAACCTTCAGTAACAGACTCGATCAACTGGAAGAAAGAGCATCGGTGATTGAAGATCAAATGAATGAAATGAAGTGAGAAGAGAAGTTTAGAGGAAAAAAGTAAAAAGAAATGAACAAAGCCTCCAAGAAATATGGGATTCTGTGAAAAGACCAAATCTACATCTGATTAGTGTGCCTGAAAGAGACAGGGAGAATGGAAACAATTTGGAAAACACTCTGCAGGATATTATCCAGGAGAACTTCCCCAACCTAGCAAGGCAGGCCAACATTCAAATTTAGGAAATACAGAGAATGCCACAAAGATACTCCTCGAGAAGAGCAACTCCAAGACACATAATTGTCAGATTCACCAAAGTTGAAATGAAGGAAAAAATGTTAAGTGCAGCCAGAGAGAAAGGTCGGGTTACCCACAAAGGGAAGCCCATCAGACTGATAGCAGATCTCTCAGCAGAAACTCTACAAGCCAGAAGAGAATGGGGGCCAATATTCAACATTCTTAAAGAAAAGAATTTTCAACCGAGAATTTCACATCAAGGCAAACTAAGCTTCATAAGTGAAGGAGAAATAAAATTCTTTACAGACAAGCAAATGCTTAGAGATTTTGTCACCACCAGGCCTGCCCTACAAGAGATCCTGAAGGAAGCACTAAACATGGAAAGGAACAACCGGTACCAGCCATTGCAAAAACATGCCAAAATGTAAAGACCATCGATGCTAGGAAGAAACTGCATCAACTAATGAGCAAAATAACCAGCTAATATCATAATGACAGGATCAAGTTCACACATAACAATATTAACCTTAAATGTAAATGGACTAAATGGTCCAATTAAAAGGTGCAGACTGGCAAATTGGATAAAGATTCAAGACCCATCAGTTTGCTGTATTCAGGAGACCCATATCACATGCAGAGACACACACAGGCTCAAAATAAAGGGATGGAGGAAGATCTACCAAGCAAATGGAAAACAAAAAAGGCAGGGGTTGTAATCCTAGTCTCTGATAAAACAGACTTTAAACTATCAAAGATCAAAAGAGACAAAGAAGATCATTACATAATGGTAAAGGGATCAGTTCAACAAGAAAAGCTAACTATCCTAAATATATATGCACCCAATACAGGAGCACCCAGATTCATAAAGCAAGTCTTCAGAGACTTACAAAGAGACGTAGACTCCCATACAATAATAATGGGAGACTTTAACACTCCACTGTCAACATTAGACAGATCAACGAGACACAAAGTTAAGAAGGATATCTAGGAATTGAACTCAACACTGCAACAAGAGGACCTAATAGACATCTATAGAACTCTCCACTCCAAATCAAGAGAATAAACATTCTTCTCAGCACCACATCGCACTTATTCCAAAATTGACCACATTGTTGGAAGTAAATGTCCTCAGCAAATGTACAAGAACAGAAATTATAACAAACTGTCTCTCAGACCACAATGCAATCAAACTAGAACTCAGGACTAAGAAACTCAAGCAAAACCGCTCAATTACATGGAAAATGAACAACCTGCCCCTGAAGGACTACTGGGTACATAACGAAATGAAGGCAGAAATAAAGATGTTCTTTGAAACCAATGAAAACAAAGATACAACATACCAAAATCTCTGGGACACATTTAAAGTAGTGTGTAGAGGGAAATTTATAGCACTAAATGTCCACAAGAGAAAGCAGGAAAGATCTAAAATTGACATCCTAACATCACAATTAAAAGAACTAGAGAAGCAAGAGCAAACACATTCAAAAGCTAGCAGAAGGCAAGAAATAACTATAAGATCAGAGCAGAACTGAAGGAGATAGAGACACAAAGAATCCTTCAAATAATCAATGAATCCAGGCGCTGGTTTTTTGAAAAGATCAACAAAATTGATAGACTGTTAGCAAGACTAATAAAGAAGAAAAGAGAGAAGAATAAAATAGATGCAATAAAAAATGATAAAGGGGATATCACCACCGACCCCACAGAAATACAAACTACCATCAGAGAATACTATAAACACCTCTACAAAAATAAACTAGAAAACCTAGAACAAATGGATAAATT
This sequence comes from Theropithecus gelada, assembly GCF_003255815.1. Taxonomy (NCBI): domain Eukaryota; kingdom Metazoa; phylum Chordata; class Mammalia; order Primates; family Cercopithecidae; genus Theropithecus; species Theropithecus gelada. The sequence goes on along the minus strand of NC_037670.1, from coordinate 61,201,610 downwards.
CCTGAACACATACACTCTCCCAAGACTAAACCAAGAAGAAGTTTAATCCCTGAATAGACCAAGAGCAGGCTCTGAAATTGAGGCAATAATTAATAGCCTACCGACCAAAAAAAGTCCAGGACCAGACGCATTCACAGCTGAATTCTACCACAGGTACAAGGAGGAGCTGGTAACATTCCTTTGAAACTATTCCAATCAATAGAAAAAGAGGGAATCCTCCCTAACTCATTTTATGAGGACAACGTCATCCTGATACCAAAGCCTGGCAGAGACATAACAAAAAAAGAGAATTTTAGACCAATATCCCTGATGAACATCGATGCAAAAATCCTCAGTAAAATAATGGCAAACCGAATCCAGCAGCACATCCAAAAGCTTATCCACCATGATCAAGTGGGCTTCATCCCTGGGATGCAAGGCTGGTTCAACATATGCAAATCAATAAACATAATCCAGCATATAAACAGAACCAAAGACAAAAATCACATGATTATCTGAATAGATGCACAAAAAGCCTTTGATAAAATTCAACAGCCCTTCATGCTAAAAACTCTCAATAAATTCGGTATTGATGGAATATATCTCAAAATAATAAAAGCTATTTATGACAAACCCACAGCCAATATCATACTGAATGGGGAAAAAGTGGAAGCATTCCCTTTGAGAACTGGCACAAGACAGGGATGCCCTCTCTCACCACTTCTATTAAACATAGTGTTGGAAGTTCTGGCTAGGGCAATCAGGCAAGAGAAAGAAATAAAGGGTATTCAATTAGGAAACGAAGAAGTCAAATTGTCCCTGTTTGCAGATGACATGATTGTATATTTAGAAAACCCCATTGTCTCAGCCCAAAATCTCCTTATATTGATAAGCAACTTCAGCAAAGTCTCAGGATACAAAATCAATGTGCAAAAGTCACAGGCATTCTTATACACCAGTAACAGACAGAGAGCCGAATCATGAATGAACTCCCATTCACCATAGCTTCAAAGAGAATAAAATACGTAGGAATACAAAAGGGATGTAAAGGACCTCTTCAAGGAGAACTACAAACCACTGCTCAATGAAATAAAAGAGGACACAAATAAATGGAAGAACATTCCATGCTCATGAATAGGAAGAATCAATATCATGAAAATGGCCATACTGCCCAAGGTAATTTATAGATTCAATGCCATCTCCATTAAGCTACCAAGGACTTTCTTCACAGAATTGGAAAAAACTGCTTTCAAGTTCATATGGAACCCAAAAAGACTCCGCATTGCCAAGACGATCCTAAGTCAAAAGAACAAAGCTGTAGGCATCACCCTACCTGACTTCAAACTATACTGCAAGGCTACAGTAACCAAAAACAGCATGGTAGTCGTCCCAAAACAGAGATATAGACCAATGCAACAGAACAGAGTCCTCAGAAATAATACCACATATCTACAGCCATCTGATCTTAGAGAAATCTGACAAAAAGAAGAAATGGGGAAAGGATTCCCTATTTAATAAATGGTGCTGGGAAAATTGACTAGCCATAAGTAGAAAGCTGAAACTGGATCCTTTCCTTACTCCTTATATGAAAATTAATTCAAGAAGGATTAGAGACTTAAATGTTAGGATTAAAACCATAAAAACCCTAGAAGAAAACCTAGGTAATACCGTTCAGGACATAGATATGGGCAAGGACTTCACGTCTAAAACACCAAAAGCAATGGCAACGAAAGCCAAAATTGACAAATAGGATCTAATTAAACTAAAGAGCTTCTGCACAGAAAAAGAAACCACCATCAGAGTGAACAGGCAACCTACAGAATGGGAGAACATTTTTGCAATCTACTTATCTGACGAACGGCTAATATCCAGAACCTACAAAGAACTCAAACAAATTTACAAGAAAAAAACAAACAATCCCATCAAAAAGTGGGCAAAGGATATGAACAGACACTTCTCAAAAGAAGACATTTATATAGCCAACCAACACATGACAAAATGCTCATCAACACTCACCATCAGAGAAATGCAAATCAAAACCACAATGAGATACCGTCTCACACCAGTTAGAATGGCAATCATTAAAAAGTCAGGAAACAACAGGTGCTGGAGAGGATGTGGAGAAATAGGAACACTTTTACACTGTTGGTGGGACTGTAAATTAGTTCAACCATTGTGGAAAACAGTGTGGCAATTCCTCAAGGATCTAGAACTAGAAATACCATTTGACCCAGTCATCCTATTACTGGGTATATACCCAAAGGATTATAAATCATGCTGCTATAAAGACACATGCACATGCATGTTTATTGCAGCACTATTCACAATAGCAAAGACTTGGAATCAACCCAAATGTCCATCAGTGACAGACTGGATTAAGAAAATGTGGCACACATACACCATGGAATACTATGCAGTCATAAAAAAGGATGAGTTTGTGTCCTTTGCAGGGACATGGATGCAGCTGGAAACCATCATTCTCAGCAAACTATCGCAAGAACAGAAAACCAAACACCGCATGTTCTCACTCATAGGTGGGAATTGAGCAATGAGATCACTTGGACACAGGAAGGGGAACATCACACACCAGGGCCTATTGTGGGGAGGGGGGGAGTGGGGAGCAGGGAGGTATAGCATTAGGAGATATACCTAATGTAAATGACGAGTTAATGGGTGCAGCACACCAACATGGAACATGTATACATATGTAACAAACCTGCATGTTGTGTACATGTACCCTAGAACTTAAAGTATAATAAAAAAAGAAAAAAAAAAGAAAAAGAACTTAAAGATTAACTGTTCTAAGTGTCCCATTTAACAGCTGAAGAAAGTGAGACCCAGGAAACCTAAGTGACTTAACCATAACCCTGCAACTAGTTAGCTGTTGTTACAGATATAAACCTTGGTTCACTTATGTGAAACAGAACCATGACTCTACTCAAGGAAGCATTTTTCATTTTGCTATTTTAAACACTATATCCAGTCATGACATATAACACATGGAATATGTTATATTCCAGACATATAACACCATATGTTACTCTTTAAAAGGAGGGTTTTTACAGGCTGGTGTACAGCTATAGAATGGCAGATGCACTTCGAATATGGAGAAGAGCATGTGGCCCCTGAACCCAGAGGTCTACTCCCTGGAGATCACACTGCATTAAACAGCTAGAGTTGTTCTTTTGTTTGGACAAAAGAACTGATGTTGCTTCACTGAACCTCTTAGGGATACCGAGTTAAATGAGATTATCATATAATATGCCTCATCACTTTCACCTTCTAGTAATTTTAAAAAAACACTAAATTGAATATGAATTTACTATATATTCTACAGTGACCACTCATGTAATTTTTGCATAATTGAACACATTGTGTTTAACTGTGAATCTCAACTAACTTTGCAGAGAAATGAGTTAAAACTATTTCATGCAGCTACTGTCTCCTGACCTTCACAGGAACTTAGATCTTCCTTATTCTCCCCACAAATGTGGCCTCGGGCTTACGATGGCAAGCAAGTAATTATCACCTGGCTTTTAATTCTGCTTCTCAGCAGGACAGACTTTCAACGTATCAAATTGATAAATTTGTGGTCAATGTGTCATGCCCTCTTGGAATCTTTTATCTTCGGAATAAATCGTTCTGAGAGGTTTGTGGAAGGGGAAGGAGTTTTCAGGATTCCTACCTCTCCATGTAGACTCAGGGCAGAGATCCCTGTTGGACACCAGATCGCTATGGTAGAAACCATCTTCAGTCTCAAACAGCCTCCCTGCAATTCAACTACAGAGGATAATGCTGAATGTGTGGCTGTGCAAAATACCAAAGATGGAAGCTAATAGGACAAATGTTGTAAATAACATACATCCATTTGTGTGTTTGTAATCATACCTTCTTTTTTGTTTGTTTTTTGTTTTGTTTTGTTTTGTTTTTGAGACAAAGTCTTGCTCTGTCACCCAGGCTGGAATGCAGTGGCATAATCTCGGCTCACCGCAACCTCTGCCTCCCTCGTTCAAGCAATTCTCCTGCCTCAGCTTCCCGAGTAACTGGGACTACAGGTGCCGGCCACCACACCCAGCTAATTTTGTATTTTTAGTAGAGATGGATTTCACCATGTTGGCCAGGCTGGGCTTGAACTCCTGACCTCAGGTGATCCACCCACCTCGGCCTCCCAAAGTGCTGGGATTACCGGCGTGAGACACCATGACTGGCCCATTATTTCTAAAAACACTGTGTATAAACTATGCACCAGGGTCTATGTTAGATAAACAAAAGAATGGGCAAGATCTTTGCATTTATAGACTTTGCAATTTAGGAAGGGTATATGTTTTAAAAAGTAACTAAGTAAGAAAATGATTGTAGATCGTGATTAGTGCAAGAAAGGAAACAAGCAGGGCACCACAACAGAGAGCCACGAAGTGTCCTGCTGAGTTAGAGTGGTCAAGGCAAGCCTACGGAAAAGGGGATGCTTCACCTGAGAACTGAAGGATTGTGGAAACAGCTGTCAATTGTACATCTAAGGGAGGCCAGGTGGCCCTGGCAGCAGGTGATGGGGCATTGGATATGGGAAGAGTTTAAGATATATCTTAGAGGCATCAGTCAAATTGGTGATAAATTTAAAAACGAATAGGGGTAAGGAATTGCCAAGAAAAACTTTCAGGGGTGTGTGTGTGTGTGTGTGTGTGTGTGTAGGCTACTAAGTCTTATAATGCAACATTTACTGATGGATAGAAAACTAGAGGAAATGATGGCTAGCAGGGGAAGGTCGGGAGTTTTGAATATTCAGTTTGAGGAACCTGTGACAGTATCTGAGATTTTTTAGGTACTTGGATTTGAAGTACAAAGGATAAGTCCAGATGCAAATACAATTTTGATAGTCATTAGCATTAGGTGACTTTTAAAACCATGCAACTGGATGATAGTATTTTAGGGAAAATATAGAGTGAAAAGAACAGAGCATTGTGGAATGAGCTTCAGAGGAATCCAGTTTCCTGAGATGAGGTTGAGCTGACACCAAAGAGTGAGAGGCCCAAGACCTGCTCTGTAGGAATGAGGGTTTCAAATGTTGAAAGGAGTTGAGTAAGGAAAGGAATAAAGAGTGCCTATTGAATTGATAAACCTCAAGGTCGTCAACGACCTTAGCAAGAGCCATTTAGGTGTAGAAGAGTCCAGAAGCCTGATTCTAGGAGATGGGACGTGAGGAAACGATGCTGCTCAAACAGCATGGCTGTCTAAGGAAGCACACTGAAAGCTCAAGGGGAAGGTGGGGATGAGGGAAGGCACACTGCTTTTTCTTCTTTTCTTTCCTTCTCTCTCTCTCTCTCTCTCTTTTTTTTTTTTAAGTGGAATACTGCAGAACTTATGACTAGGATTTCACAGACAGAGTGAGGTGACCAGGAAAAAACACAACTAATCAGTGCAGCAAGATCCCTTAATAGGGCTCTGTTTGATCATTCAGTATCATGTCAACCATAGGATTTCACATGTTTGTTATAGATTTTAGCCTACACATTGATAAGATTATAATCAGAACATATAACACAGTAATCATGGAGCATAAATTAACTAAAACATAAATTCTATTGCAAGTAAAGAAAACAAATGAATTAACACGAGCATAAGACAGTATAACAGAAGATATAACAGTTTTAAAAAATATCATCAACATGTTAAACTTATCTATTAAAAAACTTACCTATTTCTTGGATTTATTAAGAAAAAAAGAATCAACATATGATAATCACATTACAAAAGTACAAAAAAACCCACAAAAGTTACTAAAAATAAATGATGTCGGCTAAAATATACACTAAAAGAAGAAAAAGACACCAATCAATACCAGATAGAATGAATTAAATAAAAGGAACATCATGCGAGATACAAAGAATTATTCAACACTTAAAAAAAGTTTGAAAAAAAGTCATTAACAGTTTTTTAAAGCTTTAAATGTTAGCATCGTACTATAAAGACAAAATGTTTCAAAGATACAAAAAGACTAACAAAATTCCAATCACAACCTAATTTTCTATAATCTATTAAGAAACCTAAGAAATTAAATAGGTTCTCTGACAAAATACATTATTTTAAAACTGGACTAAACAATCATGTCTTAGTGTTTTACTTTTCCATTAAATGTTCAAAAGCTGGTTTCAAAAATAAAATGAAAGCTTATAGAGTATTGAACCACAGTGAATTCCAAAACACATGGCAGGAGAATGGCATGAACCCGGGAGGCACCACTGCACTCCAGCTTGGGTGACAGAGCAAGACTCCGTCTCAAAAAAAAGAAAAAAAGAAAAAAGAAAATATGACTCTATGGCACAGAACAGGAATATGTATTCTAATCGTTTAATCCTATTACATTTAAAACATTTTAAATCTCAGGTGTGGTAACTCATGCCTGTAATTCCAGTGCTTTGTGAGGCTGAGGCAAAAGGGTCACTTGAGGTCAGGAGTTCGAGACCAGCCTGGGCAACATAATGAGATTCTGTCTCTTTAAAAAATTTAAAAAATTAACATTATTTTTATAAGGGAGGTTTTAAAACTATTTTAAAGTAAACTTGATATTACATAGAACAATGTAATAATTGTATCCATTCTAATAGCTTCCAAATTCATGAGGAAGAATAATTTTATGGATATATTTAATGACATTAACTCAAGAAAAATGATAAAGGGCATTTCTTGTATTTTTGCTATACACCAGGCACTGTGGTAAGCACTTTCTATAAATGATTAACCCCTTTAGTCTCACAACTATCCTGTGAGGTTAATGTTGTCTGTAACAACTAATTTTACAGTTGAGAAAGTAAGCACAGAGTGGTTGGCTCATTTGTGCACAGCTGAAGAGCATTCCATGGCAGAGACAGGAGGTGAAATCAAGCACTCTGGGTCTGGAAACTACGACCTTTGCAACTAGGCTGCATTGCCTCGGGAGGAGAATGTCCGGATTAACAAATAAACACGTTCCTGAAGAGCCCTCCAAACACAAGCATGGACTTTTTGTGTTAAAGTCAGATGCATGCATTGTGTTTTGTTTTGAGTGAGTTCTACAAAGTGCTTCTTGCATCAGTCTAAAATCATGTATATTTTTGTGATTTATTTTTGAACTTCTACACTATCATGGATTCTCAAATGTTACCATCTAACCCTAAGATCATCTAAACAAGGGCCTTGCAGCAGCTTTCGGAGTGGCCAGCAGGGAGTTCCTGTGATTCATGTGCATGGTCGACTCCAAGCCTTTGTGCCCATTGTGATGGAAGGAGAGGAGGGTGGTATGGCCACAGGGGGTCCTGCATGCCTCTACTTTCAGTCATCTCTTTCCTGGCAAGCAATTACTGTTTCATTGAAAATCTATTTGCTTCAGCTGATCTCCCCTAAATGAAATCTAACCAGCAATCAACTAGCATTTTCAGAGTGCCTGCTGTGTGTACAGCATGCTTGGAAAGCATTTTTTAAAGGAAATATTAACATTTGAAATATTAAGACCATGATATATTTGTAGAAGATACAGACTCCTTCGCCCTCAAAATTAGCAATATAAAGTTCTTGAGGAAATCTGCCAGATTTACTTTTATGCCATTTATTGATGGCCTTTAGCAAAACTTCTTGGTGGTTTATTTAGAATTCTCTGTCTGCATTTCAGAGCTTGTTTCTGTCAGTAGAACACATTCTCAGTTAGCTTTGATTTTTATTTATTTGCATGTTTGTCTTGCTGTCTAATAAAGGGTATGCATGGTGTAATTGTGAATTTTTGCAGTAAAGGAGGTAGAGAGTGATTTTGAATGCAGTTGCAATAATCAAATAAATCAGTATTTTGCAAAAGGGTAATTTAGTGGAAAATAGGGTTTACTGTTTTTGATTTGTACTAAAATGCCTTCTGGCCACATCGCACCCGAGAATGGCCCAAGATAGCATAAAATATCAGATGATGAGATTCCTGCTTATTCATGCTTGTATCCTTTCTGCAATGGAGATCCCTGGCTCTGGTTTGGTCTGAGCCACGTAAACCTATGCTCTGAAGTGTTAGAAAGCCATAGAAAGCTATGCTCATGCTTGCCAAGGAGTCTGTCTGAAGAATTCTCAGAAGACGAATTTGGATTTTTCAAGTCCAATTTTCAATGTGCCATCATCATTCTCTAAATTTACTTCTTTAGATGTGCTGAAATGTAAAAGCTCAACTAAAATTTTATTGTTTTGCCTGTTTAATACAGCAATTTGAACAATACCAGAAGAAAATGAAAGCACAATTATACGCTTTTTCTAAATTCAGAACTAGTCCGATGTGCTATTTTTATATGTATTGTTAGCTCAGAGCTTAGATAAAATTTAGTATTCAAATATAATCTCCTAAACACAAAAAGCAGCCAACTGAACATGAGAAGTCCATATCTATGGCTCACGGAAAGGATTTGGATTAGAATAATAGAAAAAGGTGGAGAGTGGGAATTATTTTTTAAGGCAAATTCCATTAAATTTTAAACTAGAAGTAAAAGTTCAATATGTGAACAATAATAAGAGTTATGAACAAGTACTTAACAGGAAAGTAATTCTTCCATCAGCCTTAAAATAAATAAGCACTTTCTTTTCCTCAGTCTCTTTATCCTCATTGTTCAGAAGCCCTTTCCTGTCATAATCATCCTTTAAATTACAGAAAATAAAAATCAATCATCGTTTCTTCTTACTTTCTTATAAAAATACCACTATATAGCTGAGTGGTTTTTTTTTACACTTACCCATAAAATGATGAAAGGAGAATTTTTAAACTACAAATTCTTAGAAAGTCTAGAGACAATAACAAATACCCATTAAAGGTTGTTATACTTTAGATCAAGTTAAATTATCAATCCAAATTAGCCCAAACCATGTCCTCTGAAAATGAAACTTGTGTTTTAGATTTGGATATCAAATGAGAATAAGAATAATCCGCTTATAATATTCCACATAAGGAATGCTTTTAGTAACATTTTTGGTATGAAAAAATATATAATTGCTCAGTGTCTCGATAAAAAACATGTATATTTGTACAGAAACTTATAATTGGAAAAGCATGTATATATGCATTATACATATCCCTGTGAAAGTGGTGGTAAAAATATTATCACTTTGTTTTGCGTTTCAAGTTCCTGAGACTCAGAGAAAATAAATGACTTGCCCAAAGTCTTCTAATAATAAGGTAGGATTCTCTCATGTCTCCAAACTCTAAAAATGCTTTTGTGGGCTTTTTAAAAATCAACTCTTACACTTGAATAATAACATATCAGAATACTATAGTTTTTCAAATAAACATGGGTTTTGCTGAATTATAAAAATTATTTCATTTTTTATTAATTCTAATTGAAAAATAGTTCTCATTTTCACACGGTCATTTCATCTATCTTCTACCTCAATTATAATGTTCACTTGTAGGTAATTGACTAAAAATATTCCTTTGGGGAAAATGCCTAATTATACGTAGATTATTAAGTATAGTCATTGTCTATTTAAAAATGGTTAACATATCGGAATAATAAATATGCAAAAAGTATGGTGTGCCAATTATTAGATGACAGATGATACTTTTTGTCTGATTTATCCTGATACAGATGAGATGATGAGTCATGAAATTAATATTCCAAGAAAGCTCCCCAGTAATGGACATTAAAATACTCCTCATTCTCATCTTCAAATTTAAAAGCAACCTAATTCAAACAGCTTCTACTTTGCAACCATGAGGCAGATACAGTGTAATTTCTTTTACTTTAAAAATGTGATTCTTAATTTTAACAATAAATTTTTTCAAATAGGTACTACTATTCTTTTAAACAGAAGAGAAAGCTGAGACTTACACCAAGACATTTGCCTCAAATCTCATGACTAGAGATGGTGCAGCTTGAGTTCAGATTCAGGGTTTGCTCATTCAGAAATCATGCTCTGTCTAATAAGTTAGAAGATGGAAGTTCATAGAATTGGATTATCAGGAGTTTTATATGATTCAAAGCAAATCACAGAGGTTTTTAAAATACCATCATTTAAAATATTCAAAATGACAAACAAACCAAAGAAGAATTATATTTTATCTTAATCTAAAGATTAAGATGAAATGTGTGAATGTATGTAGGTATATATCAATCTATTTATATTTCTATAAACTAATAAAGTTACTGAAGAAGAATGCTAAGCTATTTTAAATTTTTAAATCCTAAGCTATTTAAAGATTTAAGAATTCAGGGAGATCTATGTCTTCTATGTTTACAGAGACTTACATTTACAGATAAGAGACCTGCAATTAAACAATTGTGCTTCTATAGAAACCCCGGCCTATAATCCAGTGCACATAATATGAAAAAAAAATAAAGCATGGGTTTGAATTATAACTTCATTGTTTATTACTCATGCGAACTTTGGTGATTTTTTTTTTTTTTTTTTTTTTTTTTTTTTGAGACAGGGTCTCTTGCTCTGTCATCCAGACTGGAGTACAGTGGCACAAACTTGACTCACTACAACCTCTGCCTCCCAGGCTCAAGTGATCCTCTCAGCTCAGCCTCCCTAGTAGCTGAGACTACAGGCACATACCACCACACCCAGCTAATTTTTGTATTTTTTGTAGAGACAGGTTCTCACCATGTTGTCCAGGCTGGTCTCAAACTCCTGAGCTCAAGGGATCTGCTGGCCTCGACCTTGGAAAGTGCTGGGATTACAGGTATGAGCCACCACACCAAGCCAGTAAATCTCCTTTGAAATTACTGTTCATTAGTTTTTTCATCTGTAAGACAAGGGAAATAGGATGCACATCATAAGCTACAGTGAGAATTAAGTGAGATTGTATATGTCAGTTTTCTCCCGTAATTGCTCTTCGATATTTAAAAATTTTCTTATCTGTAGAAAAGATGATTCTCTGTTTTTTGGAAAATAAGTTTATAATGGTGAATATGATTTAATAATTACTAAAAAGTTCCATGTTAATTAGTTATAGGTTTTCACAGTAGTCAAAATAATTTTTATCATGCTTCAGTATCAAGCCCAAAATCTCTGTTGTTAAACACAATGTTTTTTTTAAATTCGTGATTACTGGAGCTTGGCAAGAGACTGGGAAGGGAGGCTCAGCCACGCAGGACACAGTGTATCTACCTTATAGCTCCACCTCCCGAAACATGAGATTTTCTTGTAGCTCCACCTCCTGAAACATAAGATTTTCTTGTAGCTCTACCTCCCGAAACATGAGGTTTTCTAAGAACCCAGGAAAGAGATAGAGCACTAGGTCTTACACCAGCAATTAACTCCTCAGCCTAGATGTGATATATGTCATTTCTGCTCATAGAGTATTGGCCAGAATTAGTCACAAGGTCCTACTTATCCACAGAAGTATGGGGAAGTGAAGTTTTCTATTTGCCTCAAAAGAGAGAACCACATATGAGTGACCTTCAAAGGTACCTTATACAAGTGTGACAAACTCTGGAGGAGTTTCTGGTGGCCCTGCCTTTAAATATCATTTGCTTTTGGGAAAAGAATTCATTTTTCTCAAAGAAATTAACATATGCAGATCTTGTGGGCTCACCAATATTACTCTGTTTTTTATTCTAATACATATCTGGAATACCATAATTCTTAATAAGGATTTGGTAGCCCCAAAATACAGATACTCTCTGATAAAATAGAATTGGCACTGTTTGGGCCATTTTCTTTGCTTGCAAAATCATCCTTGAATATTTTAAGATATAGAGAAAGAAACAAAGCAAACAAAAAAGAAAAGTAAACAAACAACAAAACTTCTTCCTTTACCTGTTTGTTTTACATGCAGAAACTGTAAATGTAGAAATTGTTCTCTTGTGCATAAAATTACATAAGTATTTATGTAGATTATCTGTTTATAGTTACAACCTTTTATCCTTCAGAAATTTCCTATGTTGTGAGCTATAGTTACATCTGAGACTTCAGGTCTTTGCTTTGCTTATGCTGTTTTCTCAGGTCCTGGTGCCTTCTGCACCTCACACAAGATTGCAAACTCTCATCCTTAAAGACTCAAATTCTAGTTTCAGGACAACTCTTCCTGTCCCTCACACCGTCAAGCCCTTCTTCTCTTAGAGGGCTTAGTACATGTGTAAATCCACCTACTTAACTCTAAAGACAATTAGAGAGACTGAATGTCAGGTTCCCAATCAGAAATCTCACTGGAAATAGTGTCTAACTCAAATTTCATTTGTTCCTCAATAGCAAGAAAACAAATAACCCAATTAAAATTTGAGCAAAGCTCCTGGATAGATATTTCTCAGAAGAAATACAAATGACCAAGTATATTTTAAAAATGCTCAGCATCACTAATCATTAGGTAAATGCACAATAAAACCACAATGAGATATCACCTCACACCTATTAGAATGGCTATCATGAAAATTATGAAGAATAACAAGTGTTGGTGAGGATGTAGAGATAATAACTCTTGTGTACATTGTTGATGAGAATGTAAATTAGTATAGCCATTGTGGAAAACAGTATATAGATTTTCCCAAAAATTAAAAATAGAACTACCATATGATTTAGTAATCTTACTTTTGGTTATAGATCCAAAGGAAATGCAACAAATATGTTGAAGAGATTTCTGCACTCCCATGTTCATTGCAGTGTTATTCACAATAGCTAAGATATGGAATCAACCTAAGGGTTCAAGGGATGGATGGATAAAGAAAATGTGATACATAGGCACAATGGAATACTACTTTCCTTTTTAAAAGAGGGAAATCTTGTCATTTGCACAATATGGATGAATCTGGAGGACAATCTGTTAAGTGAAATAAACCAGGCACAGAAAGGCACATACTGCATGGTCTTACTTATATACGGAATCTAAACAAGTTGAACTCGTAAAGCAGATAGTAAAATGATAGTTACCAGAAGTTTGGGGGGAAGGGAGTAAAAGAATAAGGAGTTGTTGAGCAGGGAGGGGATACCAGTTTCAGACAGACAGGAGGAACAGGGTTTGAGATCTCTTGCAGAGCAGGGTGACTACACTAAATAATAAAGTATTGTATATTTCAAAATAACTAAAAGTAAATTTCGAATGCCTCATCATAAAAAATCATAGGTAAGTGAGGTGAGGCATATGTTAATTAACTTGATTTAATTATTTCACATGATATGAATATGTCAAAACATTACATTGTACCTCATAAATGGATGCAGTTATCTTTTGTCAATCAAAAAATTAATAATTATTAACAATTATTTGCTCCAAGTCTCAATAACAACTCTTTACATGCTGTGTGCTCATTTTTACTGAATTGCTATTATCAGATTTTTAAATATTTCCCCATATTGGAAAAAAAATCCATCTGAACATTTCTGTACTTTCTATGCATCAGACATAATCCAATTTTCTTTTAAAGTAATTCTTTATTTGCCTTTTCACAGATGTAAAAAAAAAAAACACTTTATGGCCATGAGACTGTTCCATAACTAAATATTGCCTCACTAGAAGTACATTGTTTAAGACAACCATTTTACTTGGTATTCTATAAATGGGGCTATTAACTCATCACTAATCTTGGCTAATGCATATTTTACTTACTATAGTGATAACTTGCATATTAAGATATGGGATATTTTCAAGTTCCAATAAAGAAGGTAGATATCAAATTACTATATTATTACAAGGAGAGTGTAGACCACTCTCAGAAAGTTTTTCTACTTGTAAATAATTCAATCATGTGGTTTTCCTCAATTCCATGACATTGGAAAAAATTAATTTAATTATTTCTAATTACACAAAACAGTGAAATTTCAACCTGTCCTTGAAACGTTTCCTCATAAACCCATGGAAGCTCACTGCAATCATGACCCAACAGAGAAATACTCTGTGAATAACGGCTACTTTATAAGTAAGTTATTTTCTTTAAACTTTTATTTCTTAAAAAGATTTTTCTCTTCTAATCAAGTTTTTAAAATATCATAATAAACTTTGAGTATGTAGGGGCAAAGTAACCCATCTTAAATTTCTCCAACTCCCTGTAAATTAGACTGGCCATGGACAGATTAGTAAGAGCAAAAACTACTAACCTGAGCATCATGCATGTAACACACAGAAGAACTCACAGGTGAATGACTCATGAGGTAATTAGATCTTGAGCTTAAATACCACCAAAAGAAAAGGAGTTTTGTGTTTCTTGGCGGGTGAAGCAAGTTATGGGATGGTAACCAGAAACAGTAAGGTAAACAAGGGTTTGGTATGTAGTAAGGTTTGGTATTTAGATTTAAGTCAGTGCCTTCTCCATTGAAAATAGCTCATTATTTAATCTTTCTTCTTAAGACAAGAGGAGTCTACACACTACTATTACAGTGTTATACTATTCCGTGTTTTCCTGTGTGCTATTACCAGTGAGATTTGAACCTTCAGATGATCTCTTCCTGCTCATTAACATTCTTTACTTCCAGATTGAAGGACTCCCTTTAACATTTCTGGTAGGACAGGTCTAGTGTCAACAAAATCCCTCAGCTTTTGTTTATCTGGGAAGGTCTTTATTTCTCCTTCATGCTTAAAGAGTATTTTCACTGGATATACTATTCTAGGTTAAAAGGTTTTGTTTGTTTGTTTTTCCTTCAGCACTTTAAATACGTCACGCTACTGTCTCCTGGATTGTAAGGTTTCCACTGAAAAGTCTGCTGCCAGACATATTGGAGATCCGTTGTATGTTATTTGTTTCTTCCCTTTTGCTGTTTTTAGGATCCTTTCTTTATCTTGACTTTTTGGGAATTTGATTATTAAATGCGTTAAGGTAGACTCCTTTAGGTTAAATTTGCTTGGTGTTCTATAACCTTCTTGTACTTGAATGTTGGTATCTTTCTCTAGGTTTGGGAAGTTATCTGATATTATCCATTTGAAAAAACTTATACGTCTACCTCTTTCTTTACCTCCTCTTTAAGGCCAATAACTCTTTTGAGGGTATTTTCTAGATCTTGTAGGCGTGCATCACTGTTTTTATTCTTTTTTATTTTGTCTCCTGTGACTGTTTTTAATCAGCCTGTCTTCAAGCTCACTAATTCTTCTTTCTGCTTTATCAATTCTGATATTAAGAGAATCTGATGCATTCTTCAGCATGTCAATTGCATTTTTCAACTCTAAAATTTCTGCTCAATTATTTTTCATTATTTCAATCTGTTTATTATTTATCTGATATAATTCTGAATTACTTTTTGGTATTATCTTGAATTTCTTTGAGCTTCTTCAAAATAACTATTTCTCTGTCTGAAAGATCACATATCTCTGTTTCTTCAGGATTGCTCCCTAGTGCCTTATTTAGTTTATTTGGTGAAGTCATGTTTTCCTAGATGGCGTTGATACTTGCAGGTGTTCTTTGATGTCTGAGCACTAAAGAGGTAGGTATTTTTTGCATTCTTTACAGTCTGGATGTGTTAGTCCCTGTCCTTTTTGGGAAGGTTTTCCAGATATTGAAGGGATTTGGGCCCCAAGCCTTATAACACTGTGGTTTTTGCAGACTCATATTGGTACCACCTTGGTGGTCTTAGATAAGATTCAGAAGAATTCTCTGGATTACCAGGCAGAGACTCCTGTTCTTTCCCCTTACTTTTTCCCAAACGGAGTCTCTCTCTGTTCTGAGCCACCTGGAACTAGGGGTGTGGTGATGCAAGAACCCCTGTGATGGCAAGCACCTCAAGAGCGGGTTCTCAGATCTCAGGAAAGAAAGAATTCAGGCAAAGTCCATAGAGTAAAGTGAAAGCAAGTTTATTAAGAAAATAAAGGAATAAATAATGGCTAGTCCATAGGTAGAGCAGCTGAGGGCTGCTGGCTGCCCATTTTTATGGTTATTCCTTGATCATATACTAACCAAGGATTATTCGTGAGTTTTCTGGGATAAGGATGGGCAATTCCCAGTACCGAGGGTTCCTTCCCTTTTTAGACCATATAGGGTAACTTCCTGACATGACCATGGCATCTGTAAACTGTCATGGCACTGGTAGGAGTGTCTTTTAGCATGCTAATAAATTATAACTAGTGTATAATGAGCGTGAGGATGATCAGAGTCACTCTTATCACTATCTTGGTTTTGGTGGGTTTTAGCCAGCTTCTTTACTGCAAACTGTTTTTATCAGCAAAGTCATAAAGACCTGTATCTTGTGCCAGCCTCCTATCTCATCTTGTGACTTAGAATGTCTAACCTCTTGGGAACACAGCCCGATAGGTCTCAGCCTTATTTTACGCAGTCCCTATTCAAGATAGAGTTGTTCTGGTTCAAATATCTCTGTTACCAGGTCTGGACCCTTCCCTTCAATGAAGTAGGGTCCCTTTGGGCCCAGGGTGTGCCTAGAAACGTTGTTCAGGAGCTATGGCCTAGAATGGGCCTGCATGACTGCCTAATGCCTTGTCTTACCGTGGATCAGCCGGTTTCAAAGATGCATAACGAAGTCCTCTTTACTCTTCTATCTCCTCTCCTTAATCAGAAGGAAGGAGCCCCTTTTGTTGCTGTAAGCTGCACTGCGTTGGGTTGGGGAAAGGGTGGCACAGGCATTCCCTTAGCTGCTCCATTTGATGTCCCCCAGGTTACATGCCACCCTAATCTCCTGACGTTAAGCCCAGTCCAGCACTAGGAGATGCCTAGGAATTACAGTCCTTGTGTCCTAGATTTCCTTTCAAGTTTGCTAGAGATCCTAGAGCACTTTAGCCTGCAGTGGTGAGGTTTGCTGAGAAACTCAAGTTCTAACTGCTGGGATGGGTGATTCCCCTGTGGCTGGGACTGGTCCAAATGCTCTCTTGATGCATGGGCACTGGCTGAGCCCAGCACAGCTTATTTTCTGCTATGACAAGGCAGCACTGAGTGCAAGATAAAGTCCCCCAGTCACTGCATTCTTCCTCCCCAAAGTGCACAGATTCTGTTTCTGTGCTGCAAGGCTCTTGCCAGAGGTTGGAACAGAAGTGGCGTCGATGATTCAAGGCTGTCTCTCCTGCCGTCCTCAATGCTTATTTCGGTGATATGAAGTTAAGGCCAGATACTATAATTGCTCACCTGATATTTGGTTCTTGTGATGGTGCTTTTCTGTGTGCAGATAGTTGTTAAAATTTGGTGTTTTAGTTGGGGGTGATGATCAGGGTAGGCTTCTATTCTGGCATCTTGCTTTGCCCCCAAAAGTCTATGAGGCATACTAGTTTTTCACTTTATTCCCTGTCTTTCTCTTTTGTCTTTGTCCGGTTTTAGTAATGGGGTAGTATCAGCCCCATGAAGTATATTAAGAACTTTTTGTTTCTCTTCTTTTTGGTGGGGGTGGGGGTGGGGAAGAGATTGTGTAATATGGATGGTAATTTGTCAGTTATTCTTTAAATATTTGGTAGGATTCTCTAGTGATAACATCTAGTTCTAGTTCTAGATAGTTCATTTTTGAGGGCTTTTAAATTATCAATTCAAATATTTTAATGGTTATAGGACTATTCAGATTGTCTGTTTCATCTTGGTTGAATTTTGGTAGTTTTTGGTTTCTGAGGAATGGGTATAGTTCTTCAGTTGTCAAATTTATGACAATACAATAGCTTATAGCATCTCCTTATCCTTTTAATGTCTGCGGGATCTATAGTGATATCTCTTGTTTCATTCCTGGTATTTTTGCTGATTTGTGTCTTCACTCTTTTCTTTTGTTGTTAATCTTGTTCGATTTTAATAAGTTTTTTGAAGAAAAGGCTTTTTGTTTCATTTGTTTTCTTTACTGTGTTTCTGTTTCCAATTTTACTTGTTTCTGCTATTATGATTATAATTTTCTTCCTTATACTTGCTTTGCATTGTTGAGGAGGTAAAGTAAGTCGATGCTTTACAGTTCTTAGGTGGAACAGACTCCTATAACAAAATACAGATTAACCAGAGAAAAACAAAGAGAAGTTTATTAACATGTGTGCCTGATGTATACATGAGTGATGCTAAAAGAAATGAGGCTTTGACTTCAGGCTCAAATACCCTCATGTGCTGAATGAGCCTAGGAAAGAAACCTGTGGGGAAGGGCTGGATTTGAGAAGATAGCACTTTAACAAGGGTAAGGCTTGCTATGCTGACTCAGTTGGTGCCTTCTCTAGTGATTTAGTCATCCTTCTTTTTCTGCAGAGAAGGAGACAACCTTACAAATAGAGGTTTCCTTTATAGATGTAAATTTCACTTACAAAAGGTTATCTTCTACTCTGTTTTCATAGATTCTTCCGAGACTGCAATTTCTCAAAATAAACTACTCAAAATAATTCCTATGCCAATAAGCATATTTAAGAAGGGGCATATTCCAGCCTTCTGCATTTATATTCTGGGGTAGCATGTCCTGAACCCCACTGGCAGTTATTTTTGTCTTCTTTTTCTAGTTTCTTGAGCTAACAACTTAGATTATAAGCATTTTGTGCTGTTCATTGCCTCCTCTGCACTGCTTAGACACATCCCACATTTTTCATATATTTAATTTTATTCCATTCAGTTTTATGTGCTTTTTACTTCTTTTGGGATTTTTTCTTTGACTGATGGATTATTTAAAAGTATACTTCTTGATTTCCAAGTGCTTGAAGACTTTCCTGTTGTAATTATGTAATTTTCTAATTCGATTTCAATATGGTTAGATAAAATACTCTGTATGATTTTTGCTTATTTAACATTTTAATATTTAAACAGTTCACCAAAATATTTGTTAATATCTATAGGCCAAATCTTTTATAATGGTGTGCCAGTAAACCCACCTGACATTTACTCTGAGGGAGATATTATTTTTATTATACTGGCCAATATACTACTTGCCCTCTGGGGAAGACATTATCTCAAACTTTAAAAGCTGTTTGCTCTGCAAACATTCTTGATAAGGTAGTCTATAGCAAAACCTGTAAATGTCTGCTCACAAAATGTACAGAAATTGAGAGACCCATAGAAAATTGTCTCCCAACACAACTATTTACTAAAACCTTATCCCAAATTCTATTTTGAATTTAGATAAAATTCCAAAAGAAATTTATTTTACAATAACTTCCATCTTTCTTTATAACACTGAGTTCCATTCCTGTTCTTTCAAGTTTTCCTCTATGCCTAAAGGAAAATTGCGCAATTTTACTAATACAACATCTTCAATTTTCTTGTTAAATATGTACATATTATCTCTTATTGCTATTATGATTTCTCCTGCTTCCACGTTTTTAATTGGTTATTACTGATACAAATAAATTTAAGTAATTTAATTATTTATTATTCCCTTCAACACTAGCCATTACTCTCTAATTTCCACTGGACCTTTGTTTTAAAATTGTTCAGTTAATTATCAATTGTTTCTCATTAGCTATCATAATAAGAAAGTAGGGATAATGTTGTATTTTCATTGCCAAAATATAGATTATTTTTATTGGTTTACTAGTTACAATATTGAGATCAAAAACAATTAATGCCATAGTGGGAATCTCATCCTTTTCCTATGGTAGTGGGAATAAATTTTGTGTTCCCACATAAATGTGATGGTTGCTGTATATTTCAGATGAATGATCTCTCTGGGAAGGACTAGAGGGCCAGTGGAAAAGAATGAATGGAAGTGTGAGTCCTTTTGTCCCTATCACTCTACCTAGGTGTCTATCTTCAAAGTGGAGTTCCTCATCAGCCTCTGTCCTGTTTAACTAGACTCCTCTCTTACAGGGAGAAATTAGAGTGAAGAAGGGGCTCTCTAATCTCTGTGTCCCCTGACTTCTACCTGCCACAGTTTCCAGCTCTGTTGAGCAACTCCCTATTCTTCTGAGACAGGATTTCTTGCTTGTCTAGAAAGCCATGTCATTGATCGAGATAGAGGGACAATGAGATGCCAAGACTGCAAAAGAAAGTCTAGTCAAGGGAAGATATTCTTCAGAGAAGAAACGTGTCCTAAATCTGGCACTCCTACCAAAGAATTGAATCTGTGATGTCTGTTAACCCAAGAGGTACTCAAAGTTTTAGGTGAGACTAAACAGAGCCAATAATTTGAATTGAAGATTTTGGACTTTTAGTTATACATTGAGGTATCAACTTCAAGCTCTAGAGTCAGTGTCTGATTCCAGTTTAACTTGTTTCACTAGTGCCCTCCAATTCCTGTATCTCAAAGACTGGGTGGATACAGGATGGGTTCTTCTTTAGTTTAGGAGGGATAATGTTCTCCAGCACAATGATTCGTAATAATACGTTATAGACATAAACAGGAAACATAGGGCATGCATTGCATCCCACAGGGCTTGGCAATTTAGGTCTCAGTGATTGCCACAGACAGACATTTATTTATGGCATCAGTAATAACCAGTGTGAGCCTGCATACACAGGCTTCCTGTTAGTTTATTAGTTATCTCTGTGCCAGGTGCTGTGTCATACTACCATGATACTCCGAGACCCACTGTATAAAAAGAGCTCCTTCAACCCCCTCCAAGTTGTTCACGTCTAGTAAAGACACTGAGACAGTAGTGGCCCTGGCCTATGCCATTTATAAAAAGTACAAATATCAGGGTGAGATTTCTCCTTTTTGGTGAAGGGTTAGCAGATAAATACTATAGGTAAATTTTTATCATGTCATCACATACCAAAGTTTTATTAAGTTTCTATTTGGCAATCAGCAAGAGGATGTGAATCTGTGAGAAACTTAGGGTAGTATCCTCTACAGAAAATTAGAGAAACAGTTTTTGTCTTTTAAAGGTATTTTGAATAATGAAAAATACTTTGTTGTTGATCATATCTGCAAAACAAAACACAACAAACACAAAAATATACCAGCAAGTAAGGCAGTGAGAAAAAAAAAATCAGTAAGGCAGATAACGGATATGTTCCAGTGAAAAAATATAGTTTAAATGGTTACAAGATAAAGAAACATCTTTCAAATACAATTGGATGGGGGGATATTTGTTGAAGAATAAATCAAGAAGTTATGTGACCTAAACTCTCAGCAAAATCAATTTGAAAATTTACATGGAACACATTTATGATGTCAAAAATATCAAATAGTATAGATATAGGAAAGAATTTGTATTTGTTAGAGTAGTACGGGAAAGCTGCAATAATAGATTAATCACTAAAATTTAGTATTTGAAGTCACATGAAGTTTTATGATTTTCCTACCATCCTCCAGGTGAATGTTCCTGTGGTCAGAGGTGCTGTCCTCTACTTGGGCATTAGGGACGCAGGATACTTTCATCCTGTGGTTCCAACATTCCCTGAGTTTCCTTCTCATTTTCACCAGTAAAAAGGTCTGTATGTTCAGTACAGATGCAGCCATCCCTTTTTTTAAACTATTTTTGATCTGTGGTTGGTTGAGTCCATGCAGGCAGAACCCGTGCATATATAGGCCAGCTGTAGGTATAGGGGAGTTTTAAGAATGGAGGGAGACATCCTGAAAACACAGGGTCTTATAAAACCGAGATTAACCTTCTTGCTTGGGAAGCCATAGCCACTTTCATTCTCATGATTCCTAAGAACTAAGAACTATTGCTGACTGAAGATGCAAGTTGATAACTTTGGGTAGGTATCATGTCAGACAAAAAAGCAGCAAAGTTTCATTATACCACTCAAGAAATCAAGATTTCAACTCCTTCCAGAAAGAGACCATCCATTGGTTTCAATATGTTTCCCTTGGTTCACCTATGGAAACTATCAGAGTTCTTAACCCGCTTCCCCTATTGGTGATGTGATGACGTTTTTGTCTTAATCTATGGGAAACCTTTCTCATGGACTTCACTAGGTTCTAGGTTCTTCACTAGGTTCTAGGGGTCATTGGAGGTCCTACGTACAATATCTTTCCCCGATCTGGGCCTTGCTGCTGCTACACTGATAAATAAAAAAAAAGCTTTCTTTAGTAACAGGTAGGCCAGGGCAAACCTCTAACCTTGTCCATGAAATGTCAGGGTGTTTCACCAATAGGAAGACATGCCTCTTCTCTGAATCTATGGGAAACCCCTTCTCAAGTGTGTGAACTTTATGGATTTTCCTTCCTTCTTTGATATCTGATGGGCCTACTGTTTAAGATAACTTATTTTGGCTTTTGTCTGGAATAAGAAACATTCCTTCTGGCATTATGCATGTACACATGGACTCAGTTCTGAGAATCATGGCTTATAAAAAGTCAGTAATTATGCAATCACAAAACTATTGCTTTCTACTGAATTGTCTGCTTGTTTTAATTTAGTTCTAAAGCTCATATGAATAGTAAATGGTTAAAATTAAGACCAGTAGAAAAAGATAACCTAGGTATTCCATATTTCTATTCAAAATTTTATTTTCATTGTCATATTGTTTTAAAGATCCAGTTGTACTCTTTTGAATGCTTTGGTTTTCCTATATTGATCTTTGAGAACAGAGTGTAGTTCATTAAAATAATTTTAAGTGAAAATAGTCAACTAGTTCAACATTCTTGAATAAATCATATTGCTACATGTGAAAATGCCTGTTTCTTTTCAGAATTTGGTAGCAAGACTGTCTAAGAATAGTGCAACCACACTATAAAAAAGGAGTTAAATTGGTATGAATGTGTGTCTGTGTCTGTGCATTTTTTTTTCTTTTCTTTTCTTTTCTTTTGGACTCATGAAAGATAATTTCCAGTGCATTTGATGCAGGTTGTTCTAGTTTTAAATCCATGGTAAAGGGTAAATTAAGGGTAAATTATAGCTTTAAGGATTTCCATTGTTAGCTAAGACAGTAGATCTGATAATTGTCAGATAAACACCAAAAGCAAATCGATGTCAGCTGTGAGGGAGGTCTGTGGTCACATTCTGCAGGGTTTTGTCTTGCAGAAAGATTTTATCACTGGCACAGTTGAAGCTAGGAGCATGAGGATACAGCAAATGCAGTAAATGGCAGAATCACAAAGATAAGAGTTTTTTAGTGAATATTGTTCCAGATGAATCTAACTTCAACAGAAATGCTTAACTTTAAAAATGGCTTCAATCGAGATTCTTTGAACCAAAATTTAAGAAGATGAAACTTTTATTTCTATTTAATTTTAAAGAGATTCTTATCCTCTGTGCAACTAATATTCTTCCAAGTGAATGTGTTTGTTATGAACAGATTGGTCTCATTGTCTAATTCATTGATGTATGGATCATTGTATAATACATTTTAAAATCAATAAGCTCTAAAGTTCAAATTCTTCACTTACTGATGTGTGCAAGTGCTTTAATACAAAAATAACTTCAGTAGTCTTCTTGTCATCGTTATTCCAAATGGAAACCTAAAAGCCTATCATTTAAAACCATCTGCAACACTGGGTAAATATCACTCTCACAACACGATCTACAGCCGCAAAGATCCTTTGTGTAAAACCATTCAGTGGCCTTTTATTGTTTCCAAAAAAAATTGCATAAAATAACGATTTCTCTTCCAATTAACTCCACTGCCAAATGTTGTGAATGTTGGAAGAGACAAAGAAAAGTTTACTGGGTAGAAATTAGTTATTTGGGTAGTAATCAATCTACCAGTTGCTACATAAAGGGTAACAAGTTAATAAATCAGGCTGAATATGTAGAGTTTACCAATTTAAGCATACTTTTAGAGATAGCTGTAAAAACAGAATATATCTGGCACTTTTTAGTAACATTTACATGCAGAGTCACCCATGGTTGGTGTTTTCCAGAAATGTTAAAGTAAAAGGAAATGCTCACCTATTTCTTGATAGTCAGATTACAGGAACATAGTCAGTTATCCAAATTGTAAGTGTGTCAACTCCTTAACTCTCTGGAAACTCAATAAACTTGATGAAGATAGAAATGGGCTTGGTGAGCAGATTCAAAAGATTTTAGTTTTCATGTTTCTTTGAAAATTAATGCTTAAACTCTCTGGGCCTCATTTTCTAAAGGGGTTCTAACTTAGAGAGGGTTCATTTGAGTTCTCACTTACTGTTTGGTGTTTAAATTTTGTAGCTTCAACTAGGGTTAAATCAAGATGAAAGTAAATATGACTGATTTTCATTGGGATGAAATAACTAAGACATTTTGAATGTGATTGGGTTACTTATGTTTACAATGTTAATTTAATTTTAGTATTGCTTGTAGATTGTGGTTAAAGTTGAAGCCTGCTGGACACATAATTTAGGAGTTCTGGAAAAGACAGAGAAAAAAGATGACCTAGTGGTGGAGAAATACACACGAGGGAAAATCATGGGCTAGCCTGGGAGATAGAAAATATTGGCAGAGACTGGAGCCATGAGAGAGCTAGCTGCCAACGCATGATGGGAAGAATAGAGAAGCACGCAGTAGGACAGGAAGGACGGGGGTGCAGTCATGGAAGTGGTGTGTGTCCCCACTCTCTGGGATGCCTCATAGTTGGCCTAACTCATCCTCTTCCATGGTCTGCCAACTTTTACCCAGCCCTCACTGCTGCTATTTGTCTAAAATCCATGGTCACATGATTAATCACAGCTTTCCTATTCTCCTTTTTCAAAAACTCATCCACCTACTTCCATCAGTCTAATGGACACAATATCAGCTCTTCAGCCTGTGCTCGCCTCTGTTCACCTTGCCCACTCCTCAGTGCTCTGCCACGTGCCTTCCTGCTTCCAGGATGGAAGCTGCTCCCCATCCGTGTTGTGCTGTCTTCTGCCTTTCTACCGTCTCCCAGGTGCTTCTCTCTGATGGAACACTGTCTTCTGCATCAATCAACATTTACTTACCCTTCAAGCTCTCATTCAAACGTCACCTCCCCAATAAATACATAGTACCTAACCCCGTTTATTTTGTTGCTTTTTCCTCTATGTTCCCAGGGTACATTTTACATTCTACTTCACTAGCTGGTGTTTTGCTGGAGCCATTTGTGTGCTAAACCATAATAAATATTTGCTAAAATAGCTCTTGCATTGTTTTATTATATTTTTAGATATAGCATTTTGAAAAAGAGTAAAAGGTAAATGATTTAAAGTTTGTCATCCAATTCAAGTGTATGTATGTGTGTGTGTATATATTTACATGTAGGTCTATGTAACCATCAGAAGCGTAAATACAAATTTCTTGAATGCTGTCACTGTATTGTACAGAAAAGGCCATGTAGTTTTCTGTTGAGAATATTAAAAATGCATCTAAAATGTACCAAACAGATATTACTGCTCTTTAGGAAAGATAGTCTAATAAATGTTCCAACTATCTTCTAATCTATCTTCTAAATTTTATCCTTTGATTATGTTAGACTATTGGAAAGTCATAACCTCGGACCACGTAATCTTAGTCCCCATTGAAGCACCTTTACTGAGTTTACACTTTAATGATATGCCTTGAAGATTCACGTAGAATCATTCAAAACGTGGTCCAGAAAAACTGGCTTCTATGTGATTTCAAAATAATATCATGAAGGACATTTTATTAGTACCTTCTGTGCAAATTTTCATATCAGACAATTTTAGCAGTATCAGAAAGACTTTTATACTTCTGATGAACTAATGTGTTACTCTGTAGCTGAAATGTAACCATGTCAACTGTCAGGTTTTTCTTTTGCTGAAACAAAAGTAAAAGTCAAATCTGTAGTAAATTATGACAATCTTGTTAACCCTCAGAAACACAATATTTTCTTTTTTTCCCTCCATCATAAATCTACATCCATGCTCATATTGTTGAAAGAAAAACTTTATACAAATTCAATGTAACAGAGTTTAACTGAACAAAGAACTGTCTGCAGATGGAGCAGCCTCCCCACTCAGTCGGAATAGGTTCAAAATGACTCTGATACTGCCACATGGTCAGAGACAATGTATGGCCAGGAAAAGGAAAATGACATAAGAAAATGAAAGGGAGGTACAGAAACAGCCAGACTGGTTACAGCTCGATGTTTTCCTTATTTTAACATAGTTTGAACAATTGATTGTTCATGATTAGTCAAAATTCTGTGATTGACACAAGAGTAGGTTCCAGTATGTTTACCCATCCAGTTAGGTTACAGTCTACTATGTATGAAGAAACCTAAAGGTCAACCTTAAAATATGTAGGGGGCAGCTTTAGGCTAAACTTACTTTAACAATATTTAAGATATTGTTGTATAACTTCTCAAAATAATATTTAAAACATGGTTCATAATAATTTTCATGATATAAATTCTTCAAAAGAAACTACGGTCAACTTCTTCAAACTTCTTTTTTTAATTATACTTTAAGTTCTAGGGTACACGTGCACAACGTGCAGGTTTGTTACATGTGCCATGTTGGTGTGCTGCACCCATTAACTCATCATTTACATTAGGTATTTCTCCTAATGCTTACAAGTAGAGCTATTACCTATAAGGCGTTTAACCAGAAACATAACATGGCAAAAATGGATTACCTTGTGAGGCTTGAAGCAGACACCCTTGGAAATCAAGGAGGAGTCACAAGAAGTCTCAGCTTTGGAATCTGATTCCTTTTCAGGGATCTGAGGAAGAGGAAGAATAACATATTAGGCCAGGAAGCCCACCAGGCTCCAGCTGTGTAATTAAAATGAGGGCGGATGGATGAAGAGATAAGAAGAGGAAGTTGTAACTCTAGATCTCCCTGGGTAATGCCTACCCAGGGAATACCTGCTGGGAGAATACTTAGGAAGGTGTACATAAGTCTTTATTTTTATTTTATTTATTTTTGAGATGGTGTCTCACTCTGTTGCCCAGGCTGGAGTGCAGTGGTGTGGTCTCAGGTCACTGCAACCTCTGCCTTCTGGGTTCAAGCGATTCTCCTGCCTTAGCCTTCCGAGCAGCTGGGGATTACAGGCGCCCGCCACCACGCTCGGCTAATTTTTTGAATTTTTAGTAGAGACAGGGTTTCAACCATGTTGGCCTGGCTGGTTCAAACCCCTGACCTTATGATCCACCTTCCTTGGCCTCCCAAAGTGCTGAGATTACAGGTGTGAGCCACTGCACCCAGCCAGACTTTATTTTAAACAGACACAGAATTCAAAGATTGATACTGTGCTAGAATAGGAAATAGATATTTGTTCTTTATCCTCATTTTCAGGTTACAAACCTCTTGAAACTCTTGTAGTTTCCTGAGCAGTGAGGGTAGTAGGAGCATCTTTTGTTCTAATATTGTGTCTTTGACCCTGGTTCCTGACACAGAACCTTGTAATTTCCTGAGTGATGGAATGTCTTTTTAAAAATTTTTTAATAAGACAACTCTTGGTGGGCTCCTTGGGACCTTGGAATCCTTGGAATTTCTTGAGTGACAGGAGTGTCTTTTCTTTTAGTGAGACACATCTTGTGGGCTCCTGGGTGGAGGCTGGTCCTCAGAAAGACCAGACCATGATTAGAAGCTTGGAGCTTTCAACTCTAACCCCCATCCTCTAGCAAGAGAAGAGGGCTGGAAATGGAGTTAATAATAATTACTTGTGCCAACATGAGTAAGCCTCCACAAAAATTACCAAACTTTGGGGATGGAGAGTTTCTTGGTAGGTGAATACATCCATCTGCCAAGAGGGTGTCGCACCCCCACTCAATGGGGACTGCAGAGGACACTTCCAGACCTTGCCCTAAGTGCCTCTTCATCTATTCCAGGACACCCAGCTGATGTTGGAGACTTGGTTGGCGTGGAAACATACACATTCTGGCCGTCAGAAATGTTCTGTATTGTGTGAGACTAGTAGAAGAGTATAGTTTTGTTTTTTCCTCCTATACAGTTTGGTGTCAGAAGTGAAATATTGAGTGGTATGAGTGGCAGGAAGGAAAAACAGAGTTGATTTTTCCTATTCCTGTCTGAAGATTCAAACTCAATACTAATTGAAATTTGGGAAGTGCTGCATAGGAAAAAAGTTGATTTATAGCTTGACAGAAAAGTCTAACTTTATCTCTGGAGACAGTTGGGTGTCTTGTTTGACACCCTACTCCTACTACCCTCATTGCACAGGAAACTACAAGGGTTTAAAGAGGTTTGTAACCTGAAAATGGGGATACAAAACAAACATCTATTTCCTATTCTAGCACAATATGAAGGCTTGAATTCTGTGTCTATTTAAACTAAAGGCATGATAAGGGTAGTGGGATCCGTGATACACTATTTGAAGTTCAAAATTCCCCTGGAAGCCCTTAAGGCCCGTTTGCTTTTGGGTGTTGTTTTCATCTGCTTAACCAGTGAGCCTGCCTCACTTGACTCTTTGAACAGAGGGGCACTAAACCTCACTGGAACTTCTGCCTTGACCTCCTCAGGAGCCCAAATTCCTTTTACAAGTCTTGGTGGCTTGACCCAGGGACACAGGGCTTGTATTTAAAGGCAGGGGCTCCTGGGCAGCATCCAGGGCTCTTACTCAAGAGCCTCTTGTGACATGCTCAGTGGAGTCTTGTAAGTCCTTGCAAATATCCCAACCCGTGATGCTCACAGGTGCCAGGCTGCCTCAGACAGCATTGGTTTGTTGGTGGGAGGCAGCAAGAAGCCCAGCTGTGAGGAGTTGAGGAAAACAGAAGTAGTCAAATGAGATACAGTGGAGTTTATGAGTCACAAAAATGTTCATGCATATTCATATAATCATGGCATTGAAATTCTTTCCCAAATAAATGATAAAAATGAGGGAAACAACTCTATGCATGTAACAGGATGTGGACAATAGAACATTGTGTCTTTAAGCTGTGCTGGAGTTATGAAAACAGAGCTGACCACAGTTGGCAAGTGCTCTAATTTCCCACTGATATGCTGGACCAGCTATGCATGATTTAGAAAAAATGTGGACAGCACATGGCCCTGGACTCAACAGTTACCTTGAAGATTTTTGGAAAATGGAGAGGATTTCTTAGGAGAAGGATTGCAGGCATGCAGTTAGTTCCAGTCTGCCTTACAATGGGTAAGTGGGAATGTAGAATATATATTTTCTCTCATCTGAAGCTCAGTGTTGGGGGCTTCCAGGAGACTAGGAATCTTGGTAGGTTTGCTCTGTGTTTGGCAGACACTGGCAGGTATCTGAAAAAAAAAAAAAAAAAAGAAAGAAACTTCTAGGGAGAGATAGATTGAGGCCACAGGATTCATGTTGACGGTAGGCCTAGGTGATCTGACATCACCTGTGGAATGGTGGAGGATGCAGAACCCAATTAATATCAAGGGTGATTGGAACTTTGAGAGTGGGAGATTCTCACTGAATCAATTTGGCAGGATTTTTGCTACAACTGGTCAATGCAAAGACAGACACACATGTGAAACCTCACAAGCTGAGACCTCCTTGGTGAGAGGATTCAGAAGACACTCACTAAAGCTCAGTCAACCCTTTGTCACATCTTTCCACTAAAGACAATTCACTCTTAATTGGAAATTCCCATTTAACTGGGCAGCCTATTTTTGTTTGCTAAATCTCACAAGTGGTAGGGCCCAAGAAGGATTTCTACAGGGGCCAGGAGATGCTGTCATCCCAGAGGCTGGAAGGGGAAGGTCAGCGGTGGCCCTGAAAATGGGGCCGTGGGCTGAACTGCAGCTGGAGGGCACATGAGGGACCTCCAGAGATGCCTGGAAAGGGCTTGTGTGCTAAAGGGCCTCCAACACCCTGGAAGGCCATAAGAAACTCATGAGAATTACAGCTCACCCTGTGAAGGCACATCTGGACTCGGTCCTTCTTCTCCTTTCCCTCTTTCATCATGGAGGATCTAGAGTGGTCAATGGGTGGGGAAGGAGGATTAGACCAAAAGTTGAGGAAGAGAGAGAAAGCCAACGATGCTCTTGCCCCTGTCCCTTCGCCTCCCCCAGCTTCCAGGTTAAACCTGACCCAGGGAAGGGAGGCAGGAAGTTGTGGTATCAGGAGAGATATCCCAGTGGAGACAAGAGCCTCTGCAGAAAAGATACTCTGTGATCACATCGTACCACAAAATGTACACATGCCATAATGTCCCTACAATAGAGAAAACTCACTAAACACAGTAGAATAGTTAGATGAGTTATGCTGTAAAAATTTCACAGAATACTATGAAGTCATTAGAAGGTCACGCATTGATTCATTCCCCAGGGATTTATTCTGCACCACCCCCCTCCACGGGCGAGCACCCAGGCACTATGCCAGTGCTGGGGTTAAAGTGATGAGCATAAAAAGAGAGGCTTATGAAGCAAACACAAATGAGGACTGTGCAGTTTATATAACAACACGAAAAATGAGGGCCGCGTGAAATTCACCTCATTAACAAGAGGCCCTGGTCAGGGACGCTGCTCTGGTTGTAACTGACAAACAATAACAAGCTATGTATAAGAACAAGGAACTCCTATTAACAATTAGATGTAGTTTTTGTTATTTCATTTATTTTGTTATTTTCAGTTCATTTTTTCCTTGATAGAATTGGCAACTATCTGCGAACGCGTGTGCACATACTAATGCCATCCTGATTCATTCAAGGGGAAACTGATGTGAATTACACTAGAAATGCTGCGCCTTGAAGCAGCACTTGCAGGACCAGAATAATTTTGATGGATGAGGAAATGGGTCAAGATTGTCATAACTATTTTAATCAAATTATATGGAATGCTCCTGTGCCCTCCACCTAATAAAATTAATACATTTCCCCATGATACTGGATGGAACAGACTAACTTTTTCAGGGTCTGGCTTTGGGATTCCTATACCGCAGGGCCAGGTTTTTCACTTGCATTAAGACTGTGATGGCCT
Organism: Theropithecus gelada; assembly: GCF_003255815.1. NCBI lineage: Eukaryota > Metazoa > Chordata > Mammalia > Primates > Cercopithecidae > Theropithecus > Theropithecus gelada. The sequence continues at coordinate 61,171,133 of NC_037670.1, read as the reverse complement.
CTGCTCAGGTCTCCATAATCCAATTGCATTTCTTTTACAAAGAAATAAAGCTTGAAAATAAACAGGTATCTGAGGTAGGTCCCTATAACACCACCGGAGTCAGAGGCCAAAGAAATGGAGCAAAAGATAAAATGGGAAATTAGGGGGAACATAGGCTACCACTACCCCGAGGACACTCATTACGATGCAGTTGTCTGCAGGAGCAATGTGTAATGTCTTCGGACTGGAAGAAGCTCGGGAAGGACCCAATTAGTGAGCGCTCTGAAGCCAGGACTTATCAGCAGCCTCCAGCAGACATTGTACTCCCTCCGCACATTCTCCACAAGTTTATCTTTTCTCAACATCCTACAGTAATAGTAAAGGGAATTTTGTAGTTCGAACTATTTCTTAGGGGGAAATGAGAAAAGGGCAGCAAGGGAAAAGCTTCAAAATACTTTTGTTGCTAGGAAGAGTTAGTACACATTCTTCTTTGTTTTTCTGAAACACAAGGGCTTACATTACTACAATTTGAGCAAATTAGTCCTAAGAGTTGGCGTGGTATTAGTTTTTTTTTTTTTTAATGGCCTACAAAGACACTTTTTAAAAATATAGCAGCAGAAATTAGAATTACTTTTTACCTTGGGGTTTGTACAGTTTTTTGCTACATGCATAAACTTATTAGTATTCCTTAACCACCTTATGTAATTGGAAATAAGGAATGTTCCTTAAGAGAATTAGGGCATAAGCATGTCTGTGAAGTCACGCTTGAATTCAAAACAACCCATGTTTTCTTCAGCTGAAGGAATTTTAACAAAATTATTTAACATGTGAATCTTACCTTACTCACCTTCAATCATCAAAGTTTCTGCCATAGTTCTTAGGAAGTACAGTTAGAAAGGATGCTATGGGTCAGTAGTATGCATTCACAAATAATATATATAATATATATTTTTTTTGAGATGGAGTCTCGCTCTGTTGCCCAGGCTGAAGTGCAGTGGTGCGATCTCAGCTCACCGCAACCTTCTGCTCCCAGGTTCAAACAATTCTCCAACCTCAACCTCTGAGCAGCTGGAACTACAGGCGCCCACCACCACGCCCAGCTAATTTTTGTATTTTTAGTAGAGACTAGGTTTCACCATATCGGCCAGGCTGGTCTCGAACTCCTGACATTGTGATCTGCCCTCCTTGGCCTCCCAAAGTGCTGGGATTACAGGTGTGAGCCACTGTGCACGGCCCACAAATAATAATTTTTTATTCCTTGCTGTATTCCTTTCCACCACATACCAACAACTTGCCTGTGGAATTCAGCAATTGTTCAATGGTTAAAGTATGTGTATATAGAAATCGTGCATCAGGCTCAGTCGTGCACTCTTACCTCCCTTGCTCTCTTCCTTCCTCCATACTTCTCTTTCTGCCTTTCCTTTTCTGCTGAACTCCATGTAAATTAGTGTTTGAATGCTGCATTTTAAAAATACCAAAAGAGAAGGTTTTTAAAATCATTGCTTGAATCTAACAAATTAATTCCTATAACTTTATATAAATATGTGGAAACACAGATGAATGCTTACTTAAATATCTACTATTGTTGTAAAAGTTCCAGCACAATGAAAAAAAAAAAAAAAAACCTCAGGTAATATGATGCGGCTTATTTGAAATATTTTAAAAATGAGTAATGGTATGAAATCTACCAGTTATGTTTAAATATTTCTGGAAATACAATTTCTGGAAATAGACCATCCCCAAATGTTACTGGAAATGTAGAAAGAACACATTTCAAAACTCACAAAGTTTGAAGCAAAGTAAGTGGATCTTGTAAACTTACCCGCAGATGGACAGAGGATGAAAACGTGAAAGCCCTGGAAATTTCATTTATTGAATAATAAAGAAGTTAGTGAAATAATTTATGAGATATTTATTTTACCTACTCCTAATGGTCAAAATAATAAAGGTCAAAGCATGCAAAATGATTGGTTTTGCTCCCCTTGACACAGCTGGTTGTGGAGTTATAAATCTCATCACAAATGAAAAATAACAATTTTTTATTATAAGTATAACAAAGTCAGTATGTCTCAATAAAAATTGATAAATGCACTGATACTGTGAACTCCTTTAATCTTTTGTTTTTCGAATCAGTTATCAAAAATTTTAAAAAGTCAATAAAGATATTTAGTAGCAAACAAATCACATACTTGATGTAGAAAATTCTGAACTTAGTATTGACCTCACCATAAACATAATATGTTTATGAACTGAACTTAAAACCACAATTCTCTGGGGACAATTGTGGAGACACATACAAGTCTTTGCTAGTCTATGCACATCTATTAATAAGAAGAAAGACAAGATACTTTTTAACCGAGGTCTTGTGTCTGCTTTCTGAAAAGAAGTACCCTGTCTACAAACAACTGGCTTATGTAGAGGGTTACTGCTTCCTTAATGGAAACATTCTCAAGGGATACAAGTTGCAGATAAACTTGACTATGGGAGATGGTTTTTGCAAATTGGCAATTCCCAGCACATCTTGTTAGAATATTTGAATGATTTAAATTTGTTTTTATATGGCTATATTACAGGAATTAAAATAATTCTAAGGCTGGCCCCATGACTCATGCTTGTAATCCCAACAATTTGGGAGGCCAAAGAGGGTGGATCACTTGAGGCCAGGAGTTCAAGACCAGCCTTGCCAACATGGTGAAACCCTGCCTCTACTAAAACATAAAAAGTAACCTGGCATGGTGGTACATGCCTGTGATCCCTGGTACTTGGAGGATCACCAGAACCTAGAAGGCGGAGTTTGCAGTAAGCCAAGATGGCAACACTGCACTCCAGCCTGGGTGACAGAGTGAGACCCTGTCTCAAAAAATAAATAAATAAATAAATAAATAATCATTCTGATAACTGCAAAATTGAACCTAAGAGAACAAACAATTGGTTTTGATTAATTTCATCCTCTTTATTGTTAGAACAAACTGAATATATTTTGATATAACTTTCTGAATATATTTTGGACTTGAGACTATTGAAAGATTTGGTATAAATATCATAATAAGCATTTACCTCTGTAAGTAAAAGCCAACCTGAATATAAAACCTCATCCCTTCCCCATGATTTCATAGACTTGATCAAATAACTTGACCCTGTAGCATTGGTTCCAGAAAATTCTTCAGCTGCCTTATGGAAACTGAACTATAATGAGAATCGCACAATTTTGGTTAGGATTTTTTCTTTTCTACCAGATAATATGACTCTCACTATTTATATACAAAATATATATATTCTATAGGAACAAGTACCCAAAATATGGAATTTACAGTACTGTTTATTCTCAAAAATATGTCACTGAGGGGGTTAAGTTTTTTCCTTAAATCTAAGGTTACTTTATTGTCAACCAATAAAAACCATTTTATTCTTCTACTTGAAGAACTTATGCTCAGGTACGCATCTCTGTTATTCAATTAAATCACTATAACTTGTTTTATTGGTTTATAATATATTTGGTTTTATTTTTTAAATTTAAACTTAATATTATTGGTATTCATTGCGTTTATTTGCAGTTACATTTTAAGGTAAGCTATTTTAATTTTCCTTGGTGGTGGTCTCTAAGTTAGTTAATTATAAATTTAACACAACTTCAATACAAAATACTACTAAAGCTTTGCGTTGAACTATACAAATAAGCAAAAACAGAAAAGAAAAAGTTAAAAAAAAACCTTTGGAAAGGAAAAATCACAATGGACTACTAATCCTTCTAGGTATTTAAACATAGAACAACAGTCTGCAACTAAAACAGTATGTAGACTCCGAATCAGTGGCTCTCACATGGGCCATTTTGTCTGTCTTCCTCCATAGGGACATGGTGATGTCCGCAGACATTTTTATAACTGAGGGATGCTACCACCATCTTATGGGTAAAGGCTGGAGACACTGATAAACTTCTATTAATATAATGCACAGAATAAGCCCTACAACAAAGGTCATCCTGCCTCAAATATTAGCAGCATCAAGGTTAAGAAACCCTGCTCTAAGTGGATCAGATAGCTAGAAAGAGAAATAAAGTGATCCAGTAAAAGTACAAGAAGAAAATATGTGTGTATTCATCAATACTGTGGTTGAGAGAAAATATATATCTAATTTGGATTCAAAACCCAGGAGCAATGAAATCAACAAATTTGGTTGCATTAAAGTAAAATATCAAACTTTTGTATGGCAAATACTGGAACCAACGTAAATGTCCATATACATAGGAAAGATTTGAATAAATTATGGTATATCTGTCAATGAAATATGCAGATGTAATAAAGATTGAGGAATATCTCTATGAACTCAAGTGGAATGATATACACAATAGGTTGTTAAATGGTAAAAGCAAACATTAAAAAAAGTATTTACAAAATATATGCATATATTAATTACATAATAAATGCACATTAAATATATATTTACTATATACGTTTATATATTTGATAATAATTACATACAATAATAATTTAAATATAATTTAATAAATATTTAAAATATTTATTTCATAAAAGAAATTACTATTAAAATAACAATTTAAATGTAATGTATATTATTGAATGTATTTGTTAAACATATTTAATTATATTTAAATTATTATTTGAATTATCATTATATTTATTTATTAAATATATTTAATTAATATATATCATATGTATTAAATATAGATATTTGTACACACACACATGCTTATCTTTATAAAAAAGAAAAACAGGGAATATATACAGAAATTATTGAAATTTTTTTTCCTAGAGGGACTAGGTGATAGAGATGGAGTATATCTCTCTGAATACACCTTTTTGTAGAGTTTTGACATTTGGAGTTAGATTAATATTTTTAGATACACAAAGCAAAACAACAGCACCACAAAAATATTAACAAAAACAAAGCAAGAATAATGGAAAAAAATAGAACCAAAATGTAATACAAAGAGAAACAAATGGGCATAATTTTATTTCAATTGAGTACAAACACACACAAGTGATGAAAGAACAATTAACCCAAATAATTTTTGAACAAAGTGTATCTCCTAGATTAAAGGAAGAGAGAGCTTTTAACTTAATTTGAACTCCTGTGTCTAGGTTGTTTTTCACAATTTTACTGGTGAGTAATTCTTAGGATTGAGCAAGTAGATTATTGAGAGTTTTCACAGCTGGAAAGGTATGGACAGGAAAAGGATGAGAATAAATGGTAGTGTGTTAGAGTGGAACTGACTGTCCTTGGTGAGATTGAGAATGAAGTCGTGGTTTTGATAGGTAAATGTGTGCACATAGAAACATATATATTTGTGTATATGAGTGTGTATATTTTTCCCCCTTGCTCTGCCTGCTAAAAAGCCTTAGGAACAGGTCTAGCAAGTCCCAGGGCTTTGGAGCCTGCCTTCCTGCAGCAGCCCAGGGTGGGGACGGCAGCATGGGTGTGTAAGCACCGGGCCCGGGGGACCCCAGCATTAAAACGTCAACATAGGTCTCCAGAGCTGAGCTCAGCCCAGGAGGGATGAGGCTGCTAGCAAGGCAGCCCGATGTGTTGGGCCACTTGGATCTGCACAACGAGGAAGAACAGCAGTGGCCATCATGACAGGAGCCACAGGGCTCTCCCTTTATGACCCAGGCTGCATGAGCCCCAGGGTAAAAGCCCATTGAAGAAGAGAAAGTCACCAAAGTTCACTAAATAAACCAAAGTTGGTTTTTCTCAAATTTAGTCACGGAAGCTTCAAGCCAGGTTTAATCTGATGTAGAAAAAAAAAAAAATTGAATGGGATCCCCCAGTAACAATATGTACACTCATATCTTGGTTTCCAGATAACATTTCCTTCTGAGAGAAGTCTTAGCCCCCTGGAGAAAGGATTTATTTCAGTTCTAGGAACTGGGACATTTTAAAAAAACGATATAGGATAGTTCTGCCTATTTACAGGGTACATGTGATATTCTGATCGTCAGAAAGTGAGAATGTAATAAAAAATAATAATATGTCAAAAATGAAAAAAGTTTCAGGATGATGGGGTTCACTCTGGATTAAGAAAAACTTGAACATTGAAATAAGCCATGAGAGTAACGAGTATAATCCATTGAATACAATGAGAAAAAGAGGAAAAAAATGTTAACATTTGCTAAGTTGAAGTAAATGGCAGTTGAGAATTTTTTATCTTATTCTCAGAACTTGTCTTTAGGTTTGATATTTTATTAAAACAAAATTCTTTAAAAAAGTATCTCACAAGATATACACAGAGGATAGAAAAGCATGCATGCAAGAGCAATGGAGGTCATTTCAACCAAAACTGAGAAATGGACATTTAAGGCTCTAAGTCCCTCTCACAAGGTTTTATTTTCTTGTTATTACAGTCCTATCCCAACAGACAACCAATGACATAAGGCTTCTTGTGAGACTCTTCTTATTGCTCAATAATGGGTACAAAGCTTAGTGTTTACAGTAGAAAATAGGTACTAAAAAACTACTGCCATATTCCCATTCTGGGTGAGATGGAATGAGTGTGCTTCACACTTGATCTTCCAGTGAATGCAGTCATAAAACCTGGATAGTATGCAGCCTGGAGAAACTCTTTGAAGATTGTAATGTAAATACCAGCAAGCAAATTGCAGAAGAACATCAGACTTTGAAGCCATTAAACTGTAAATGAGCTTACCATTTTCTTTCTCCTTCTTTCTGCCCCTCTCTGTCTATCTCTTTCAGTCTCTAATATCTCCCACCTGAACTCAACACAGCCTGAAACTCAGAGGCGAGCACTGTGGCACAGAGTTTCAGAGAAGACCTCCTGTTTTGGCTCAGGATTGGCAGAGGCAACTCAACACTCAAAGGAGTGCTGAAAATCAGTGAAATTAATACGGTTATTTGAAATAATAAATAAAGTCTTTTTGTTCTAACTGAGAAGAGAAGGCACATTACTAATATCAGGAATGAAAGGACAATGTCACTACAGACAAAGCAGACAATGAAAGACCCATCACACTCAATCTATGGGCCACCTACTCATTTTCCTCTTTCATACATTTAATGGTTTACTTTTGTTGACTCAGCTTCAAGTAATAAGAACACTGTGAGCACCTCTGCACATATAAATTTGACAACTTTGATAAAATGAACCAGTTTCTCAAAAAAACACAAACTTCACAAACTTGGCAGGGCATGGTGGTTCACACCTGTAATCCCGGCACTGTGGGGAGCAGAGATGGGTGGATCACTTGAGCCCAGGAGTTGGAGAACAGCCTGGTCAATATGATGAAACCCCATCTCTACTAAAAATACAAAAATTAGCCTGACGTGGTGGTGTGCACCTGTAGTCCCAGATACTCAGGAGGCTGAGACCAGGGAATCACCTGAACCCGGGAATTGGAGATTGCAGTGAGTTGAGATTACACCACTGCACTCTAGCCTGGGTGACAGTGAGTGAGACTTTGTCTAAAAAATAAACAAACAGAAAACCCCACGAATTACCAAAATTTACTCAAGTTATATCAAATTACAAATGTTTTCTCTGTTAAAGACACTGTTTAGAATAAAAAGACAAGCTATAGGGTTGGAGGAAATATTTGCCAGTCACATATCTGATGAAGTACTGTATTTGTATCCAGAATGTGTAATTAAAATTCATCATTGTTCCTGTAATGATTTTGTCTTTAATATTGATCATCTGCATATACTAAGCAGGAAAACACAGCACCATCATCTAACAAGGATTCTCCCTGCATGCCTTTCCTCCCTGGGGATTCTAGGTTGCTATGTGGACTCTCCTTTTCCTCCAATAGCATATGGTGCTTAGTGAGGTGCATTCATCCCTAATGTGGAATTTTTAGAATGGATTACCATGAATAAAATGAAGCAAAATTGGTAAGGGCACAAAAGAAGAAGCACCTACCAGTCAATTTCCAGCAGTCTTAAAAAGGGAAATAAGAGACAGCGGTACGTTTTCCTTTCAACATTTGACCTGTAGCCTGATCATTCTAAATTTCCCTTATTGTTTATTTTTGTTAATCATTCATGAATCTGTAGAAATTTATCCTGAGTATTGTTTTTTCTGTTATGTTAAATATAACTAGTGACTTAAAATGCACCACCAGATGACTTTAACAAAATTCCTATTATCTGATGACCATTGTTGGGGGGAGGGGGAGAAAGGGGAGATGATCTTTGCTTATAATGATGAAAACTGTGCTTTGCAAAGCACAATTCCTGTGACTCTAGAGGCAGACAAAACTCAAATTGGATGTGAATGCATAGGTGGATGGATGTTCAAATGACAAGGTAGAATGTAAGAAGATAAATGACCCAAGGTTACAGCCATGGTAATGTTTAAAAACAACTCAAAATCTGCCTCGGGGAAAAACCACCAGTTTCTCTGATGGCAAGCACATTTCAGAGCTTATGCCAGCCTATTGTATTTCAATGTTGATATGCCCTTTTTCAAATGCATGAGCTGATGTAAGGTAAATGTTACTGTTTTACAGAAGATAAATGACAGAGGAAAAAAAATCACATCAATGGAAAAAACATCTGCCTCTTAGTCCTAATTCTTCTTAACGTCAGGAACTTTAATTTATTTGATGGGGTCTTGCTCTATAATATATGAATTCTGGGAAAATGTTTTATATTTATTTATCCTGATTTGCCAGGAAAAGTTCTTGGTATCTTTAGTCTAATTTAATTTTCAATATGTCCTATTCACCCTCAAAAATGCCCTATTTGTGACAATTAATTACACCATTACCCTAACTATGAACTCATCGTGGTCTAATCTTATAAAAGTTCTGACCAGGATTCTTCAAAAATGCTGCCTCTAGACTTCAAGAGCATAAACAATCTATCTCCACTTCCAAGACACCATACTTCCTCATTATCGGGAACTGCAATAGCTGCCACCGGCAGAGTCGATCTCACTGACTCACAGTAATTAAAAACCATGGCCTTTTAAGGGGAATGCCAGGACTTAGAACCTCATTTTGTCACTCACCTGCTGTATAACCTTGGACAAGTTATTAACATTATATATCTCATTTTCCTGATCTTTAAAAAGGAATAATAACAGAACCTGCCTTGTGGGATTGCTGTGACGATTAAATGAATTAACATATGTAAAGCACTTTAAAAAGATTGGTGCCTATTAAGCAGAATATTTAAGTGATCTTACCTTAAATTAAATCCTCTTACTTAGCCTTATCATATTGAGACAGACTTTCAGCATCTTTCCTTTTTCTTCACATTATCATGAAAACATAATTACAATAAAACATAGTTACTGACTTGCTGCAGATTTTCCACTGCACGTTCAATCAATGGTCCACCTACTCATTTTTCTCTCTCTAACATTCAATTACTTTTTCTGACTCAGCTTCATATTTTCTCATTTTTCTATGTATTTTACGTATATCTAATACACCTCTGTGTTTCTCTAGGCATTGCAATAATAATTAGATATCTTCTGGATGTTACTCTTAAAGGTCAAAATATTTTGTGTCTTAACACAATAAAATGTGACAGAATTGACTGAAAAGAAACACCTTCACATTTCTAAGATTATTAAGCAGTTTTGATACATAATACCAAATATGAATTTGACAAAATGGTGTTGTGTTCATAAAGAAACAGAAATAAGACAAACATGTGGAGTGTGCAAGTATAGATTTTAGTTAAATAGAAGAAAGACATTTCTAGGAGTCAAAAGTTTCAAATATGTTCTGATCTTATAAGCAACAAAATTCCCAGCATGGGATGTACTCAAATCCTTTGGTGGGAGTGGATGGATAGCAATAATAGGCTAGGTGGTTTGGCCAATCAATAATTTTCAAGTTCTTTTCCCTATGATATTTTTACATTTTCAAATACAAATAAATGGGATTTTGAAAATATTTTTAACTAGTGTGAAGACCATTATTTCAATGGAAAGTTATCTGCTTTGAAATCAATTCTTTAAATTCAGCTTTTGAATTTCAGCTTCCTAAGATAGAATTTGAACTGTACCTCTTCATTTTAAGCACAACAGTAAACTTATATTCTTTGATTCCTCTCCTCTGCTCTCCCAGAAAGAAAGGTTTAATCAGAATGGCATTAAAGGGCACAGTTCTGCTTTGATTTTATATAATCATTCTCTTTTTTATATACATAACTTGAAGGGATGTGCTAATTATTGATGAGCTGAAGAGGAGAATAAATGATTATTTTGAATTGCAGTGGTCCAAAGACCAAGTGTAAGGCAGAGGTACTAGTTAATGTCCTTTCATGAGGCATACTGAGTAGCCTTTTAGTGTGAAAGATGTAAGCATCAGGGGCATTTGTATCTGTGTAGGAAAGCTCAATAGTGACAGTCTGAATCCAACTGTCTGCTCCTGAAATCACTTCTCAAATTGGCTGCTCTACACTGTAAAAGTAACTGGATCCAAGTTACATAAACTTGACTCTCTGTGTTTATAGGTTTCAGCTATTGCGGGATGTATTAGACTGTTCTTGCATTTTTATAAAGAAATACTTGAGACTAGGTAATTTATAAAGAAAATAGGTTTAATTGGCCCACACTTCTGCAAGATTTACTGGAAACATGGTGCCGGCATCCTCTCAGCTTCTGGGGAGGCCTCAGGAAGTTTATAATCATGATAGAAGGCAAAAGGGGAGCAGGTGTGCCACATGGCGAAAGCAGGAGCAAGAGAGTGAGCGTGGAGGGGAGGTCCCACACACTGTTACATCATCAGATCTCTTGAGAACTCACTATCACAAAGAGAGTGGAAGGGATTCTGTGAGGGATCCGCCCCCATGATCCAAACACCTCCCACCAGGCCCACCACCAGCAATGGGGATAACAATTCAACATGAGAGCTGGTCAGGGCCAAATATACAGACCATATCACAGGTACTGTCAAGATTCATGAGTGTTTCCTTGTTCTCTTTTACTCTTTACATGCCCCATACATGTTAAGGGATGGAAAACAGAATCAAGTTTGATAAACTCAAAAGACAGTGTCTCTTCAAAACAAAACAAAACTAACAAAACAAAACCCTTTTTCACTATGAGTCACAATTTTTGAAACATGCCAAGAGGCTTTTCCAGAATGAAAAAAAGGAAACAGGATAAGCTATGGATTTATGCCTGACCAATGGGAGCTACCTCAATGGGCCAAGAAAGCAGAAGGAAAGAGGCAGTTGAAATATAATCAGGCAAACACATTTACATGACTGACCTATCTGAGAAGTGCTCTGGGGAAGATGGGCAAAGCAGTTGACACAGAGCCTTGAAATGAATGGCCCAGTTGTTGCAGTGGCAGAGGGCACAGATGGGACGCTATGAGATACGCATAATAAGTTGTGTTAAATTGTATGAAAAACTAAGCATAATCAATCATCATTCTTGAAAGAAAATTCAGGGAGGATGATTACAAATTAGTAATCCACTTATGTCCAGCTCAGATCTCTTTACTGACGTGCAGTCCCATAAATCAATCTTCAATTACAAATCTCCACCTGAATGCTCCGTAAGCATGTTACCATGTCCAAATTGCTCTTCAGTCTCTTTCTCCCCACCTCACCCACTCCACTGCAAACCTTCCTTCTTTTTCTACCATTGGCGGATCCTTTCAAACCTTTCATCCAAGCAAGAGGTCTGGGCATCATTTTCTAGCCCTTCTTTTTAAAGCTTATTCTTCTATAACCAATAAGCAAATAAGCCCTGTTAATGCCATTGCAGTTTTTCCACTCATTGTCTATCAACATTTCTGTTGCCTCAGTTCAGATCCATGACATTGTCTCCAACTCTACCTCCCACCTTCAAAAGATAGCTTTTTTTTTTCTTTTTTTGAGATGGAGTTTCACTCTTGTTGCCCAGGCTGCAGTGCAATAGCGCTATATCAGCTCACCTCCACCTCCACCTCCCGGGTTCAAGCCATTCTCCTGCCTCAGTCTCCCGAGTAGCTGGGATTACAGGTGCCTGCCACCACACCCAGATATTTTTTTTCGTATTTTTAGTGGAGACAGGGTTTCACCATGTTAGCCAGGTTGGTCTTGAACTCCTGACCTCAGGTGATCTGCCTGCCTCGGCCTCCCAAAGTGCTGGGATTACAGGCATGAGCCACCACCCCTGGCCTAAAATAGCCTTCTAAATGAGAAGGTGATTGCATTATTTTCATTCTTTGCATTCTTTAGTGACTCTATTTCCCAAAGAGACACAGTCAACATTTTTAAGAATGACATTCAATGCCCTCTACTTTCCTACCTTACCTACTGCCAGGTCCCAATGATACTGTAGTTAAGAAGAAATTACTCAGGCAGATAGTGAGGGTAGGAAGTCCTCAGTAAAGTTTTCCTTTTAATGAAAAGCAGCCCCAAATTATTCTCCTTCTAACAAAGAGCACCCTGTAAAATCGAGCTGCAGAACGTACATGCTGACAGTTATGCCAATCATGTTCAAGATGGCGGCTCCATCTTCCCTTCTCTTCATCAGCCAAGTGTATAATAAGGAGAAGACAAGATGGCCCCGTCAACTGGAAAGCTCATTTGCATAATAAGATTAGGGTGGGGTCCCCAGCCTTTCCTGCGCATCATGTAAACGTCATACCTGATCGAATCAATCTGTGAGCCATATGTAAATCAGACACCGCCTCCCCAAGCCAGACTAAAATATCCAGCACATTCACAGCCGACCAGACTTTTTCCTCTCTGCTGTTTTCCTTTCTCTTTTTTTCCCTCTTTCTTTCGACTATTAAACCTCCACTCCTAAACTCCTCGTGTGTGTCCCTGTCCTAAATCTGCCTGGTGCCAGGCGATGAACCCCAGGTTTGTACCCCAGACAACGTAGCCACTTCACCATCATGCATGGCGCGGAGCTTCTGTCTTAAAGCAAATAGTCTGTTTCTAAACATTCTATGCTCCTTCCCCCTCTGTGCTTTGATAAAGGGTCATTCCTTTTGTGTTTTGTGTGCTCTTCTCATCCTTCACCTTCTGTGAACTCTCCCCTAACTTGGGCAGCTTAAAGCAGGCTGTCCATTCACACCCCCATCGCGCTGCCATGACTGTGAGCACACTTGATAAGATGTTATTTGTTTATGTGTCCATCTTTCTATTTGTCGATAAGCTTTTTGAAAGGAGGGAGGATGTCTCACTCATATATCAAGCCCTAGCTCCTAGTACAGAATGTAATATATCAAGGGGCTTTAATAATGGACTGGACAATTAAGTTGATGAATAGATTACTATACTTTAAGCAGCTTTGAGTAAAGATTATGTTTCTGGCTAGGTTTGTGAGTGGAATAGGATCTGTAGCCACACTGAGAGTCACCTCTTTCATAGGCACCTTGCGTGGGAGAAAGGAAGGAGTGGGGATGCCCAGTTCAGTGGGCGTCCTCCTCAGCGTGTGGAAACCCGCCGTGCTCTGTGGGAGGGACAGGTGGGTCCAGCTTGACATTTGCAACTCAGGAAAGATGTGGAGGAGAAAAACTATTAATTGACCCAGTGTGTCTAATTAACTGAATAATAGTAGGATGTCCAAAATGTCTTCATCCACAGAATGGTGGGCATGTTGCTTTTAGACATGTTCCTTGGGGATTATTTGTTGTGAAATAAATGAGAATTCTTGGGCTACCATACTCAGGAGACTTTCAGATGAAGAGAACCCCTTCCAAGACATTGTCAACATTCAGCAGACAGGACAGAGATAGCTCCACTGCAGTTTGGAGATATGACCAGAAATAAATATCTCCAAAGATAGTTGTATGTGCTTTTTTCAGAAAAAAAAAAACAAAAACAAACAAACAAAAAAAAAAACAAAAAACAAAAAACTTCTTTGTGTGTTTGAAACTGGATGATAAAATTTTAATTAATTTCTGTCAAAACTTAAGTACCCTGTATATTTTTTATCATAGATCAAAGTATTGGTAAAAATGCAGAAATTAGACACCCGATCTCATCTTTTAATAAAATATACATGACCAAATATCAGAATTAGGCACATATCATCCATTTATATATCTATTCACTTATGAATTGGCAAAAAACACAGAGGACATTGGCATGCTTTTGTTTTTCTGTCTCTGACATTCACTAATCCTTTAATCACACAACATTTGTTCAACTTCTCAGAGTGTATCTCCTCACCAGGATAGATTGAGGATTAACCTGATGAGTGGATATATAAGTAGCATAATCCAGTTCCTGGATTATATCAGAAAGTCAATAAATGGAATTTTTGGTTTATTATTTTCATTTTTCTTCTTTTCATTTAATGAATGACTTTTTTTTTTTTTTTTTTTTTTTTTTTTTGAGACGGAGTCTGGCTCTGTCGCCCAGGCTGGAGTGCAGTGGCCAGATCTCCGCTCACTGCAAGCTCCGCCTCCCAGGTTCACGCAATTCTCCTGCCTCAGCCTCCCGAGCAGCTGGGACTACAGGCGCCCGCCACCTCGCCCGGCTTATTTTTTTGTATTTTTAGTAGAGACGGGGTTTCACCGTGTTAGCCAGGATGGTCTCAATCTCCTGACCTCGTGATCCGCCCGTCTTGGCCTCCCAAAGTGCTGGGTTTACAGGTTGGAGCCACCGCGCCCGGCCATGAATGACTTTTTAAGAGCCGCAGGCTACACGCTTTAGGAGTTTAAAGATAATTCAGCCACGTCCACTATCCTGGGAGAGTCCAGAGTCTGAGGGCAACAAGTGGACATGCCAACAGAAAAGTGTGATGATGGAAGCCATACAGGTAAACAGGACACAGTGTGGTGACATCTGCACTAATTTTCTTTTTAAAGAAGAAAATACTTAACTTGTGAACAAAAAGGGAAAAGTTCCATGCCAGAGGGACAGGTCAGAGGAAGCTCATGGTACACTTGAATACAAGCAGTTCGGTACAGTGGATTTCTCAAACCCAAACTAAGGTGAGGAGGGACAGACAGGTGCAGGCAAGTCATGGAGACCTGCAAACCCAGCCCAAGAGAGCAGGCCCATGAACTCACAATACTTTTTATTGAGGAAATCATTTTGATAGAAATCTTTTCAAACATATTTTCCACAGCATATTTTTATTTATTCATTTAAAAATTTAAACCATTTTATTTAGTGACCGTTTTTACATAAAATTATACATTCATACAATAATCTATTGTGTGATTTATAGAAATAAAACAAAATGGAATTTGTTTAAAAGGCAAAGTGAACAATATTTCAATATACTCTTGAATATATTATGCTTACTAATTGTACAAAATCCATTAGTATTATTAGCATTATTATTATTATATTCTGTCACAGCATGATTGAACACATTATACTTTAAAATCTTGCTGTAACACTTTGTAATGTAGCAAATTGAAGGTTTTATTCTAAGTTTGCTTTATTTCATTGATTAAAATTAGTGGCTGTCATATCTAAAGAAGAAACCTCACAGTAATATGCAGCTATAAATGGAAGACATATGTGGTTGACTCTGTGTATTACCATATTTATACTTTAAGATGCACATCATTATTTGGTTCTATATTTTAACACCTATAAAATTGGTACATACCTTTCCCTTTGCTATTTAATTCAATTAAGTGTGATATTCCAAAGACATACCATCTCTTTCACCAATTACACAAACTTTTGATACAATTTAGCTAGTAAAATAATTTACTAGTGATAGTAAATAGTTATAACACTATTCTGACACTACTTCATTGCAACCTAGGCAAAATGGTTTACTTTTTAATAGCTTTGTCAACTTTTACTTTACATTCAGAGGGTACATGTGAAGGTTTATGCAAGGGTATATTGCACGATGCTGAGGTTTGGGATATGATTGAACCTGCCACCCAGGTAGTGAGCACAGTACTCCACCGCTAGTTTTTCAACCCTTGTTCTCTGTCTCCCTCCCTCCCCACCCCTTGTATCCCCCAGTGTCTATTGTTATTATCTTTTTGTCCATGAGTACCCAATGTTTAGCTCCCACTTATAAGTGAGAATATGTGGTTACATGGTTTTCTGTTTCTATGCTAATTGGCTTAGAATAATGACTTCCAGCTGCGTCCATGTTGCTGCAAAGAACATGATTTTATTTTTAATAGCTGCATAGTATTCCATGGTATATATGCACACATTTTCTTTATCCTATCCACTGTTGATGGTAATGGGATTGTTGAGTCCAGTGGTAGTTCTACTTTTAGTTCTTTGAGAAACCTCTAAGCCGCTTTCCACAGTAGCTGAACTAGTTTACGTTCCCACCAAGAGTGTATAAGTGTTCCCTTTTCTCCATAGCCACACCAACATCTGTTATTTTTTTACTTTTTACTAATAATAATTCTGATTGGTGTGAGATGGTATCTCATTGTGGTTTTGATTTCATTTCTCTAATGATTAATGATGTTAAGCATTTTTTTCATACGCTCGTTGGCCACATGTATGTCTTCTTTTGAGAAATGTCTGTTCGTGTTCCTTGCCCACTTTTTGATGGGTTTGTTTATTGCTTATTCATTTGTTTATATTCCTTATAGCTCCTTAATAGTAGATATATGTTGAATACATAGTTTGCGAATATATTCTCTCATTCTATAGGTTGTCTGTTTACACTGTTGATAGTTTCTGTTGCTGTGCAGAAGCTCTTTAATTTAATTTGGTCCCACTTGTTTTTTGTTCTGTTTTTGTTGCATGCAGTTGCTTTTGAGGACTTAGCCATAAATTCTTTGCCAAGGACAATGTAGAAAAGGGTATTTCCTAGGTTTTCTAGAATTTTTATAGTTTGATGTCTTACATTTAAGTCTTTTTTTAGTTCATCTTGAATGAATTTTTGTATATTATGATAGATAAGCATCCAGTTTCAGTCTTCTGCACATGACTAGCCAGTGATCCCAGCAACATTTGTTGAATAGAAAAGTTTTTTCCTACTGTTTATTTTTGTTGAGTTTGTTGAAGATCCAATATTTGTAGGTGTGTAGCTTTATTTCTGGGTTCTCTATTCTGTTCCATTGGTCTACATGTCTGTTTTTGTACTAGTACCGTGATAATTTGGCTAGTGTAGCTTTGTAGTATATTTTGAAGTTAGGTAATGTCATGTCTCCAGTTTTGCTCTTTTTGCTTAGGTTTGCTTTGGCTGTTTGGGCTCTTTTTGATTCCATATGAATTTTAGAATAGCTTTTCTAATACTGTGAAAAATGATGTTGGTAGTTTGATAGGAATAGCATTGAATCTGTACATTGCTTTGGATAGTATGCACATTTTAACAATATTGATTCTTCTAATCCATGAGCATGGAATATTTTTCTGTTTGTATCCTCTATTATTTCTTTCAACATTGTTGTATAATTCTCCTTTTAGAACTCTTTCACCTCTTGGTTATATGATTCCTAGGTAGCATTTTTTTGGTGACTATTATAAATCAGAGTGCATTCTCGATTTGGCTCTCAGCTTGAATGTTATTGTTGTATAGAAATGCTACTGATTTTTGTACATTGATTTTGTATCCAGAAACATATGGAAGTTGTTTATCAGTTCCAGGAGATTTTTGGAGAGTCTTTAGGTTTTTTTGTTTTTTGTTTTTTGTGTTTTTGGTATAAAATTATATCATCAGTGAAGAGAGTTAGCTTGATTTTTACTTTTTCTTGCCGGTTGCTCTGACTAGGACTTCCAGGACTATGTTGAATAAGAGTGAAAAATATTGGGTATCTTTGTCTCATTCCAATTTTCAAGGGAAATGGCTTCAGCATTTTCCTGTTCAGTATGATGTTGGCTGTAGCTTTGTCATAGATGGTTCTTAATATTTTGATATGTTCTTTTGACATCTAGTTTGTTGAGGGTTTTTATCATGAAGGGATGCTGAATTTTATTGAAAGCTTTTTTACATCTATTTAGATGATTGTACGGTGTTCGTTTTAAATTCTGTTTATGTGATGCATCACATTCATTGACTTGTGTATGCTGAACTATCTCTGCACTCCAGGAATAAGGCCTACTTGACAATGGTGAATTAAATTTTTGATGTGCTTCTGAATTCAGTTTACTAGTGCTTTCTTGAGGATTTTCACATCTATGTTCATCAAGGTTATCGGCCTGAAGTTTTCTTTTTTCATTATGTCTGCCAGGTTTTGGCATCAGCACGATATTAGCTTCATAAAATGAATTAGAGAGGAATTCCTCTTCCTTGATTGTTTGAAATAGTTTCAATAGGATGGATCTTTGTATGTCTGGTGGAATTCAGCTTTGAATCTATCTGGTCGAGGACCTTTTTGGTTGGTACGTTTTTTATGTTACTGATTCAACTGTAGAACTCATTATTGGTCTTTTCAGGGTTTCAATTTCTTCCTGGTTCAATTTCAGAGTTGGTGTGTTTCCAGGAATTTATCCACTTTCTCTAGATTTTCTAGCTGATGTTCATACAGGTGTTCGCAATAGTCTCTGAGGATCTTTTGTATGTCTGTGGGTCAGTTGTAATATTGCCTTTGTCATTTCTGTTTGTGCTTATTTGAATCTCTTCTCGTTTTTTCTTTGCTAATATACCTAGCAGTCTATCGATCTTGTTTATCCTTTCAAGGAAACAGCTTTTTATTTTGTTGATTTTTTGTATGGATTTTTGGGTCTCAATTTCATTCAGTTCTGCTCTGATTTTAGTTATTTCTTTTATTCTGCTGCCTTTGGGGTTAGTTGGTTCTTGTTTTTCTAGTTCTTCTAGGTGTAATGTTGGATGTTAATTTGAGATTGTTTTCACTTCTTGATGTAGTCATTTAACACTATAAACTTTTCTCTAAACAACTGCTTTTGCACCACTTCATGGGTTTTGGAATGTTCTGTGTCAGTTTTCATTAATTTCAAGGAATTTAAAAAATTTCTACCTTAACGTTACTGTTTACCCAAAAGTCATTTGGAAATAGGTTGTTTGATTTCCATGTAATTTTGTTGTTTTGCGATATCTTCTAAGTATTGATTTCTATTTGTATTTCACTGTGTTATGAAAGTATGCTTGGAATAGTTTTGATTTTTTTGAATTTGTTGACACTTCACCTTATAGCCGAGCATATGGTCAATCTTAGGGTATGCTTCAAGTGCAGATGAGAAGAATGAATATTCTCTGGTTGTTGGGTGGAGCATTCTATAGATGTCTATTAAGTCTAGTTGATCAAGCGTCAAATTTAAAGCCAGAATATTTTTATGAATTATTTATTTATTTATTTATTTATTTATTTTTGAGACAGAGTCTCGCTCTGTCACCCAGGCTGGAGTGCCGTGGCACAATCTTGGCTCACTGCAAGCTCCGCCTCCCGAGTTCATGCCATTCTCCTGCTTCAGCCTCCAGAGTAGCTGGGGCTACAGGTGCCTGCCACCACACCTGGCTAATTTTTTGTATTTTTAGTAGAGACAGGGTTTCACCATGTTGGCTATGATGGTCTCGATCTCCTGACCTCATGGTCCCCCTGCCTCGGCCTCTCAAAGTGCTGGGATTACAGGTATGAGCCACCATGCCTGGCCTTTATAAAATTTTTGCCTTGATGATTTGTCTAGTGCTGTCAGTGGAGTGTTAAAGTCATCCACTATTATTGTGTGGCTGTCCAAGTTTTTTCATAGGTCTAGAAGTACTTGTTTTGTGAATCTTGGTGTGTCAATATTGGGTAAATATATATTTAGGGTAGTTAAGTCTTCTTGTTGAACATTTTACCATTGTGTAAAGTGCCTTTCTTTGTATTTTGTTTGTTTGTGGTTGTTGATTTAAAGTCTGTTTTATCTGACATCAGATTAGTGACCCCTGTTCTTTTTTTGTTTTCTGTTACCATAAATCTTTCTCCATCCCTTTACATGTAATTACATGTGAAATGGGTCGCTTGAAGAAAAATATGGTAGGGCCTTTTTTTTAATCCAATTTGCTATTCTATGCCTTTAAAGTGGGGGCATTTAGATGGTTTACAAGAGGAGGATGATTCTTATAAGGTGGCATCTGGGCAATAATATGTCCAGGGGGAGGGGTTAACAAGCAAGTTAAAATTTGAATAAAAGTTTTTCTACTTGGGAGAATTTTAAACAAGTTAGAAAATACTGTTTTCAAGTTATTTAGTGTGAAAATATTAGTATTTTTGTAGTTTTCACATGTCATTTGGCAACAAAGCCACATACAATGAAAATATTTCCAAATAACTGTTTACAAAATGCTGTTTATTTCTTACATTTTACATAACTTACAGACACACATTAAAAGAAGTTTTTAAAATTTAAAAATGTCTGCTACATATGTGACTGATGGCCCACATATTATAGCAGAAAAAGTGATGTAATTTCAAAAGAGAAGACAGGATCCTGTAAAAGGAAGATTACTAACTCATCTCTATGTCTCATGCCTCTTCCCAGTAGTTTGTAATGAAGAAACCTTTGAACCTTTGCATGGTTGAAATAAAAATATCTTCATGACCTTTTCCTATCATATTACAATGTGAGGTAAGCATAGCAATATATTTAGAAGCCTTGATTTTATTACATTAATATTTTATACTACATTGTGCTCTTCTGTTATCTTCAGCTTCTGTACATCAATACCTTGACTCATGTGACACGGCCTAACTGGCTGTTCACTACATATGCGTGCTATTCTATTAATGAAAATAGTGAGATTAACTATTCAAGCCTCTATAAGAGTTTGTTAATTGTCTTTTTGTGACTGAGTTCTAGCCAATGAATCTGCCCAGAAATGACTTGCTTCACTTCCAGATATGGCTTATGGAAACCGCTCAATCTCAGCATTTCTCTTCTTACTGGGACACTCATGGTAAAATGGAAAATCACATACAGAAAACGGGGTAGGGGGACAAAAGTTGATAGAGACTTCTTTTTGCCACTAGATGGAATAATGTCCCTCCCTTCTAAATGATGTTCACATTCTAATTTTTAGAATCTGTGAATATGTCAGGTTGCATGAGAAGGCAGAGTAAAGGTTGCAGAGGCACTCAAGATTGCTAATTTGCTGATACTGTGGTGTGGAGATTGTCCTGGATTATCTAATTAGATCCAATTTAATCATGAGAGTTATTGTAGCGGAAGACGGAGACAGAAGTGACCGAATCAGAGTGAGTAAGAAAGACTCAACTGGCTACTGATGGCCTTGATGATGGAACAGAGGCCACAAGTCAAGAAATGTAGGCAGCCTCGGGAAGCTAAAAAAGGCATTGACCATTTTCCCTGAAGACTTCAGAGGGAATATAGCCCTGCTGACACAGTGATTTTAGCCCAGTGAGACCTATTTTGGGCTTTTGACTCCTACAACTAGAAGCTAACAAATCTGTGTCATTATAAGCTAGTAAGTATGCAATAATTTACTACAGCAGCCGTAGGAATCTAACACAACCACAAACTTTGTATCTACTCTCCATTTCTGTATACACCAATACATTTTGGGGGTCATTTTAATACTTTAACTAAATTAGAAAAATGACACTTTGTAGTGTGTTTCTGCTTTAGCATAGAACTAAAGTCTTTGGCATTGTCCTAGCAAATCTATGTTTAGCATTGAGCTCAAATGACTTCATAGGTTGGAACCTCAATGAACAATGTGGTGCAGTGGAAGCATATTTGGTTAAGCTGTAGCCTGCAATAACTTGGCAAGTGGACCCTATGCCTGATAAACTTGCAGCCTTAAGTGAAGGGGTGGGAAAGAGCCAGTGCATGCACTTTGACTATTGTTAGGTCCCCTTAGCATAGAATTGTAAAAAAGAAAAAGTTTAGACAAAAATAGACGGCATGCCAAGCAGAGATCGAAGAAAATGAGGGGTCCAAAGATCAAGGGGCTATACACTGGAAAGGTTAACTGTTTCTGGAATTCTATTCATAAGATAAAGACTAAACAAGGCTTTGAGTGACAAAAAAGAAAATCTTGGTTTAAAAAACTGAATCTTATAGCAGAGATTAGAATACGGGTGTGTTATTTCCTTTCAAGTATGTTTTTTAGATGCCTTTAAGGTGAATACTATTTAGGATAAAGAGAGACAGAGATAGAGATGAACAGACAGAGAGAGAGAGAAGGGCAGAAAAAAGTGGATCTGAGGCTATGTTTAGAAAAAAACAAAGCAAAAATAGTAATGACGTTTACTGGTACATAAAATTAATACCAACTACAAGCAAATGAATCAGAAACTCACAAAGTGTTTGAGAAAATTGTGTTGCTAAAGAATCCTCATTTCTGTGGACATGAACTTACAAAAATAATAATAATAATAAGAAGATCCAGGAGCCTCTACACAAGTAAGGCAAGCAAAATAATTTATTATTTGAGGTTCAAAACAACTCTGCATCCTCTCTCCACCACCAGGAAGTGGGTTGTGAAAACCTTGCATCCCCAAGTGAGGGTGCCCTCCTTGCTGCCCCTTCAGATGAGCCCATGTAGGATAGCTGGCTGAAGGAGAACTTTCCAGGGATGGGAGTCAAGAGGACAATGGACACGAGGGTTCCTTCAGAAGGCAGGATCAGAGTCTTGTCAGGGACCCTTCCCATTCGCAGGACAGTGCCTTTCTCATAACTGCCCCACAGGAAATTATAATTCTGCCAACTGTAAATACCGTAATGCTGTCTCTGATGTATTTTCCTTTTACGATGGAATCTTCATTCAGATTCCTCTCCCTGCTACATCAATGTTTTGGTGTACATTGGTTCACAGGTCATCACACCACGAGGACCTGCATTGGGAACAGTAGAGAAGAGTCTACAACACCTGGAAATTCTAGATCTTAAGTTCCATGTAGTGACTGTGTATAACTGTGTACTCTCTCACATGGGGAAAGAATGGGAAATTTCTGTGTGTGGTAAGAACGTAAACATAAGTAGCTGCGGATGCATGAGGTAGATTAGGATATTGCATAGCTGTTTGCAAAGGCTATACTCTTTTATCTTTTTTTTTTTTTTTTTTTTGAGATGGGGTCTAGCTCTTTTACCCAAGCGATTCTCCTACCTCAGCCTCCGGTGTTTGACCCCCAAAATGACACACTGAGTAGCTGAGATTATAGGCATTCACCGTTATGCCTGGCTAATTCTTGTATTTTTAGTAGAGACAGAGTTTCAATATATTGGCCAGGATGATCTCAAACTCCTGACCTCAGGTGATCCACCTGCCTTGGCCTCCCAAAGTGCTGGGATAACAGGCATGAGCCACCACACCCAGTCTACTGTTTTATCTTGGTCATCTGCAGTCATGTCCTGACCGCTCTTGCAGTTAGGTATGGATTTGGACTGGGTTTAACAAGAATTGATGTTGCTTTTCTTTCTTCCATGTTTGTTTCTTCCTTCCTTTCTTTCTTTCTTTCTTTCTTTCTTTCTTTCTTTCTTTCTTTCTTTCTTTCTTTCTTTCTTTCTTTCTTTCTTTCTTTCTTTTTTTTTGTCTTGATGCTCTTGAGCACAGAAATCTTAGATGTCACATATGGGAGATGACAGATCCACATGATGGAAACAAACTGGATTCTGTAGTTACTCTACAGAAGGCTGACTGTTGACCAAGAGGACTTATAATGGACTTATAAATGAATTAAAAAACTGATATGATGTAATGGGGTTCGGCCACTGAAATTTTGGTGTTTCTTTGTTATACTCAGCCAGCATTTCTTAAACCAATATATCCTTAAATATGGGAATAAAAACATTTTTTATCTGATGCCATCCTTACAATCTTAGTCTGAAATTATTATCATTTTTTAATCTTTAAATATTTTTTGGTTTCATTTTGGCCAAAGCAGTTGTTCCATGATAAACTAAGATCACATGTGTTTAACATGATTTAATAATTGGAGTATTTTCTTTCTTTTTTATTTTTTTGGCATAGCTTTGATACTAAGTTTTTATATGTCTTGGTAATCATGCTGAATTTATCCTACTATTAGCAAATAAGTCCAGGGACAAAGTCAATAAGGCTCATTGTTAATTAAAGCTGTATGAAGTAATTGTCCATAATTGTGGTTATAAATACATATATTTGTTAAATTTATGAAATTTATTGACATTTCATATACACCAAAAAACTCAAGAGGTTAACATAAACAAAAGTATTAATTTAGTTGTTGAAAAAAGAAGGCAAAAGTAAAAGTTTACTAGAGAAAAATCTTAATTGCAGAATCCCAGTTAACTAGGTGGAGGAAAATAAAAAGAGTGGTGTCCCAGTTGTCAAGTGAAACAAAAATTTCAGGTAGGAAAGATTGATCCACTGTCAAATGCCGCTGGTGGGGTGAATGAGATGAAGGCTAAGAAACCTTCATATGGTTTTGCAATACGAATCCCATGGGCAACCTTGATGGATGACTCATTTAGGTAGTAAGAGAAAAGCAGAAGGCATTCCACAAAGGTATGCAATTAGCATGAGCAGAGGATAAAGTGTATAGGTTTATAGTGTTTAACCTCAAAGAAGAAAATTGAGAAAATTGCCAATATAAAATATATAACCCATGGAAGGAATTAAGATAATATAATTTCTAATGTGCATGTGGCTCATGAGCACTGGCTTATGCTAGATGCTCTGTGTAGCACACATAGCCCCAAAAGAAGTTGAGTAACATTACCCCCATTTTTCAGATAAGATACTAAGTCCTGAAAGGCTTTGCCCCACGCCTGAGGTCTTCGGGCTGTTATTAGTACTGTAGTCAGGTTCCATGCCCTTGTAGTTTCCACTTGCAAGCCCAAGGCCATCATAACATATGATCACATTGTAAAATAAACATTTCTCAGAATCGTATCTTCGTGCTTTTCCATTACCCCGAATCAATCACACAAATGTCTGTTGAATTTGGAATATTTAAAGAAGCATTAAGAAACTGGAACTGAGAGAGAAATAAAGCATAGTGATAGACATGCATTAAAATTAAAAAGACTTTCGAAAGATGTAATCTTGAGAAATAGCAGAAGCTGAAAGTGAGTCTGCAAGTTGATTGGCTTTATCATCAAGGAAAAGAGCACAGAGTTCAGAGAACTGAAAGGAAGGATGTGAAATCGTGTGGTCTCCCCTGTCCTGACACATCAGACATGCTCCAGAAGAAAGTGGGAAGATCAGGGGTATAACCATGACACCCAATAGCATGTGAGAAGGTTAAATGGAGATGATCTAGACATTAGGATTATTCTGTCTTCAGAACTAATAATGGATGTGGAAAAGGTGAAAATGAGTGGGTAGAGTGACTGTTAAAACTATAAAGATTGCCAGTTTTTATAGCTATGGGCAAGAATATGTCAGTGGAGAATTGGTTTCAGTTGCTTTTCTGATGGTTTTTTAGCTCAATATCTTAGAGGCCTACAATGCACAATCTGTTAGCAACTAACAACACTGGATTATTAGTAAATTATCACTAGCTTGGTCCTGGTGGAGGTAGCTACTAGAAGTCAACCTAAGCAAATAACAGGAAACAAGAAACACAGAACAAAATTGTAAGTGATTTCAGAGGATGACTCCAAGGTTCTGGATTTCTAGTCCCCATAGCAAGAGCAAACTCACTTTAGATGAGCTCAGACACTTTGGTTTTACACTCAGGGGAAATAAAAGCCCTACATTAAGCTCTTGATTCTTGGGATGGGGGTTAATTGGATGAGACTAAACAAATTCTATTTAATTTTGGAAGGTGCTAAAAGTTAAACTATAAATAATGTATCTTATGCTGTCTACAATTAAAACTGTTCACACAAATATTGCTGCTGCAAACTTTTTTTCATCAAATGGATACTGCCCTCTGATGCTGTGTCAACAACTGGGATTTTGTATGAAATTCACATTGAAGTTGAACTTACACCTACAGAGACCTATCAGTCTCTCCACACTTCATTTCTTGACATTATCCATTTCTGCCCACATTGTTTTTATTTATTTATTAAATTAAATTAAATTAAATTAAATTAAATTAAATTTGAGACAGGGTCTTGCTCTGTTGCCCAGGCTATGGTGCAGTGGCAGGATCACAGCTCATTGCAGCCACAACCCCCTGGGCTCAAACGATCTTCCCACCTCAGCATCTCAAGTAGCTGGTACCAAAAGCATGTGCCACTATGCTGGTTAATTAAAAAAAAATTGTAGAGACAGGGCCTCACTATCACTCCCAGGCTAGTCTTGAACACTTTGGCTCAAGTGATCTCTCTGCCTTGGCTTCCCAAAAGCCTGGGATTACAGGCATGCATCACTGCACCTGGCTGTCTTCGATGGCTCATTTTCTTCCTATTCCTTTGCATTGCACCATCTGGAATCCCTATATTACTGTAAATAAATTGTCCAACATTGCTGACTCTTAAAAGCATCCCTTTCAGGGAGCAATTCAGGCTGCAGAAACAGAGAGGGTCTGGATTTGCAATTATATATGTGGTGCAATTAACCCCATGTGGTGTGTAATTAACCCCACATGGTGTCTCTCCTCCTCCCACCTTTCCTGCAAAGCCAACATTAACACTATGCACTGTATGTTGCTGCTGTGACTGTAGTGGGCATAGAAAGATGGCTGAGAGCTATTTCACTCTACTTCTTTAAACCTTCAAACATGGCTTATTTTACTTCTTTTTCTTAATGAAAGTATAATCCTTCCCTCGACCCAACCAAATAATTCCTGTAGTTCCCAAGATGGTAGGCTTCTTGTTCTCCTAAGGCCCAATGACTATAAAACGCTTTTATGAGATGATCATTCTTCTACTTCCACTTTTCCCTACCAATTATTATTTCAGTTAAGGGGTGAAATGTATGTTGTGTGGTTCATGTCATCCCCACAAAGCACTGTGCTAATAAGTGGTTCCCCCATATGTTGACAATGTTGTAACCTAAAGTCCCATTTTTACCCACGCTGGATCTTGTATCACCACTTGTTACTTTGGTGTCCAAGGTGATAGCATCTAGAAACCTCAACTCACAGCTGCTTAATCCCCCATTTCGGAATCCTTAACTCATCAGACTGCAGTCTAACAGCTCTCCAGGACTGGATGACGTCACAGCTGGATGTGTGGTGGGAACTGGCCCAGAGCAAAACTCTTTCCCACCCTTATTTAACTCACTTCACCCAATCACTCTCCTTTTTCTTCTCCCACTCTCATTCCTGGCTCTTTTCTTCAGCTTCCGAAGAACTTCAAACACTTGATTTTCTTATTTCTCCCAAACTTTCACTAACATATGAACTTCATTTTTCATTCTGACAAAAATGTGGGCTTAAAGATGAACAACTAGTAAAGTGAGAGATTTTCAAGGCAGGTAAAAGAGAAATAAACATAGAAAGTGGGAGAAGGCAAAGAGGAACATGATAGGCACTTTCACCATCTGAAACAATATTAGACAGAAAAAAGAGGTGAACATTGTTTAATAAGCCCCTCCAGAGCACTCCCTAACCACAGTTCAGAGATTTGTTTGCACAGACTGTACAAGTATTTTACAAAGTAGAGAATAATCAATACTATATTTAAAGTATCACTTTCCTTTCCCGAGGACAAGAGTTTGCTTGCTGGTGTGTTTGTTTGCTTGTTTTGACCACTGATGATGATCCTTAGCACTAGAATGGTCCCTGCCCATAGGAGGCAATCAATAAACACATGTTAATGAAAGGATGGATGGAAGAATGCATGAACATGCTTTCTTAAAGAGTGAAATAAGCTATTGTGCTAGGAACTGTGCGTACATCACCTCTGATCTTTTAGTAGAGCGGCTCAAATGTGCAGCTATTTTGGGTACATCATTAATAATCATGGCAATTTTACTCCTAGAGAAGTCTGTTGCACACGTGGTATGTGTTAAAGCAGAAAACAGTTTGGGAGAGAGAGCTGCTCCAGTGGGTAGATCTAGGACCAAAAGATTAAAAATAGTGGAAGATAAGCTCTAATTTGATATAAAGAAGAGCCTTCGAACCATTAAAAAATATGAGGTTTTTTTTTTTTTTTTGGATGTAGAGAGAAAAAAAAATTAGGCCAGATGGCTGAAAATCAAATATATTAATTTTCATGATAATTAGGTATTAGGTCTTTACAATATAGACTTTTCCTCCAACGATTTCTACTTCCAAAAAGTTGTCCTTGAAGCTGCAGAGGTACTAAAATGTTGGGAGCAGTGGAGTCGGCCAATGATCTCCAAAGCCTCTGGGCTGGACCTGCACTTCGAGCAGTGGAGGGCAGGTCAGTTCAGATCTGCTTTCAAGTGATTCCTCACTTTAACACTTACATCTTGATTCTCATCTCTGCCTTGTCTACAATCTTAATAGGAAACTTAACAAATGGGAAAGAGTCTAAATAAAGTTAATGTGATCAGAGGAAGGTTCAGTTTAGGACCTTCTCCAATTTGACTAGAGAGAATTCTGGAGGGAGCCATAATGGGAAAGCTTAGGTCTTCAGAAGGCAGCGCAGATGAGGTTGGAAGTGAGAAGGGGTCAAGGAAGAAATCTAGCAAGGCTGGAAAACACAACAGATTTCCTTCATAAATTTGCTTGAGATCTAATCAGCAAAGAAACCTCAGGTCCCACATACAGCAAGGAATTTCCTAAGTTAGAAGAGATCTTTTGTCCACCTAATGCATATTTTATAAATGAACTTATTCAGGCACCAAAAGTGTAAATATATTTCTCAAGTTTACTGGACAATTATATGGAACCCAAGTCATCTTGTATGTTTGTTTGGTCATTTTACATTATTTCTCTGCGTAGGCTGTTGAATAGTTTCTGATTGAATTACCTTATCTGCCTTGGTCAAATTTCATCAAAATATCCAAAGTAGTAATACTATTTTTTAGAGCCTTCGACATAAACATTTTAGATGTTTGACCTACCCTTTTTGAAATCCATAATCCTCATGACTCTCAGATCCTGAATATATTAGAGAAAAGGAAACATTTATTTATATAAAAATAGGAAAAAACTGAATGGAAATACTAATGACCATATATGGCAACTGTCAATCATAGAATAATGTGAAGTAGTAATTATCTGTTATAGGTTTATCACTGTCATGGCCCATGACTATTTTCTAAGGTCATCAGTGAAATAGTTTTTGAAATTAATGGAACATCCCCAAGTGTGCAGAACATTTTGTTTGATCATTTGATTGTTTTATCTCATTTAATTCCCATGTCAGACTATGAGGTGGGTGTTGTTATCCCCATATTCCAAAGGAGGCAACCAAGGCTCCCAGAGTATAAGTGACCAGTCCATTGTCACACACACAGACAGCCTGGTGCAAGGATTCCAAGCGTATCTGATGCTAGTCATGATGCACACTTCTCTGGTAATTTGAACTCCTCCTTTGTAAATTGTGGGAGGTTTCCACCATCCTGAGTACCTGCCCATGAAACTACTGTGAGTGTGAGTGAGCCTGGGAAGTGTTTTACCTGTTTGCTCACAACTTCAGATTAGGAGTCAGCCCCATTCAGAAAAAGCTTTGAGGATCCTTGCATTCAGTCCTGTTTGTCAACATCATGTTCTCTTTCTATGCAAAAAACCAGGAGGTGCTGGGAACCAACTGTTTGGCTTTAAATGCTCAAAGAGAGAGTCATGTCAAAGGAATATGAAAACAAGTGAGAATTACAGAATTCAGAGACGAGCTGACCCCTCCAGTGGGGAGGCATCTTCAATCATTTCTCCTTTGTTCTTCCCACTCATCACCCTGATTCTCTGGCTCTGCTCTTTTCCTACTGATCTCCTGTTGGTCGCTCCCTATCCTCTTGGTCTCTCTCCCTCTCCTACTCTCTTCCTCATTTTCTCTGAATTACCTTTCCTTTCAGGTGCATTATAGCCGTCGCATCCTACTGAGGCAGGTACCTTTTGAGGAGGGTTGGCAATTCACGCTGGATCCTGTCTCTGCTCAGTTTCTGTAGCATTCCAGCTTCCTGCTTCAAGCTCATCTCTGCATGTTAAGTATGGCTTGAACTTTTCCCCTCTTTCAAAATTGTTGTTTCTTCCAAATGCTCATAAGCACTTCTAACCACTTGCAGTATGTTTTGATTTGCCAGCTGTTTCTTCCTGGCACTCATAGAAGGTTCCAGCCATCTGCTTGCCAAGTAGAAAAAGGGAACGTAAAAATATGCTTTTCCTCCAGCAACACACATACTTTAACCTCTATTTCTAACCTTGCCCTCCAATCCAGCCACTCTGAGATGCAGAGCGTATCTTTATATATCCTTCTCAAAATGGCAAAACGTAACAGTACTCGGTTCCCACATAAAGAAAATAAATTACAAAGAAACCACACTCTGTAGCCATGGTGTGTGTGTGTGTGTGTGTGTGTGAAGCCAGGAAGGCACTGAGCAGTTGTTAAGCTGCACAGTAAGAACTGGGAGGGAGAGCAATAGTCTTTACTCTGAGATTTGACATTATTCTCTCAGTCTTTGGGATCTGGTTTGGAATATGGGGAAGAGTTAGAGATGAGCTATTGGATTTGTAAGCTCTTTTGAGGCCTCCAAATGCTATAAAGGTAGAACCGTGCACCTTGGAGGTCTAGACTTACATAGTAAATTCTTCTGTTGCTTAATCTTTTTGAATCATCACTTATTTCATCTGGTAAAATAAAGATGACACTGTTTATGTCCAATGCTTGCTAAATGAATTCTGGGAGAAAACATTTTTGTAATATTTGACTGATGATATGAAAGATTTTGCAGAGGGTGAGCTCCAGAAAGGCAATTATCTTAAATAAGAAAATGTGTTCAGAGAAGATTTTAATATCATGAGATATTCAATTGTACTTAACACAGGTATCTATGCACATTCTTCAGTTTTTATGGAATGCAGAATCTCTTTGAGGAGCTTCAGAACATCTCTTCAATTGTTACTCAGAGATGGACCTATTTAATGGGTATTCAGGCCCTCAGCACAGTGGATGCCTCAACCTCAAAATACATCCTGCAGATGACAGTAAATTGCAGTCCTTGTTTGGGTTGGCACTGTCCTTAGACCTGGGCCCTGTGCTGCAGAAGGCCCAGAGCCACCTTTCCACGGCTGTACCCTTCCCCTAGGAGGATGCAGCAGCAATGCCAAGGAGACACGCTGTCCCCACCATTCTAGGTCACACTATGGGAATCCAAAAAACTGAAGTTTCCTCTTCCAGGACTGTGCAATGTGGTGGGTGTGAACACTCTCATTGAGAATGCTGAGAGGTGTGGATGGAACTTGGCCATGAGGGCCACTGTGTCCAAAATGTCAATGCATCCCCCTTGTCAGGAACAGGAGAAAGCAAGGTGACACAGTATGGCATGGGTTGGGTGTCCCCACTTGATCTTGCTTCAGAACTCACAGATATTGAGGAGGAAGTCATGGGCCAGGTCACTGTCATCCTTAAATGCACCGTTTTCCTAACTAAAGCCGGTTTTCCTGCTTTCCTTCAGTCCATTCTCTGCATAGAAGCCAGTGATGTTCTAAAAGTAAAATCAGATCAAGTTGCTATCAGCCTAAAATCCACCAGAGTCCTTTACAATGAAAATCCACACACCTCACCACACCTGCAGGGCCCTGTCCACCTGTCTCTCCTCATCCTGTGACTTTCTCCCTGTGCCTTGGACTCGGCCTCCCTGCTCTTCTCTTGCCATCTGTTGCACAAATCTCATTTCTCTCTTGGTCTTTGCACCTGCAGCTCCTCTGCTCTTGCCCCATATCTTCATGTGGCATTTGATTCCAATCTTTTAGGTGTGCTCTTCAGATAGGCCTTCCGCCCTCCTTCCAAATCTTCATTAGTCCTTCTTCTTACCATAATTCATGTTTGGGAAAAACATTTTCAAAATTATATTGCCTACTGTTACGTTTACATACATATGTCTACCTCCCTCCATTAGAGTGGAGCAGGGACCTTGGGGGCCTTGTGAACATTTTGTCCTCATCGTCTATAGCAGTGTCTGGCTCTCCATGGACATTACTTGCATAACTGACCTGAAGGCACTGAAGGACGCTCGACATAAGAGGGATGTCACTGGGATTTCAAGAGAATCGGCTGGGAGTGGTGGCTCATGCCTGTAAGCCCTGCACTTTGGGAGGCTGAGGCAGGAGGATCACCTGAGGTCAGGAGTTCAAGACCAGCCTGACCAGAATGGCAAAACCCCATCTTTACTAAAAATACAAAATTAGCTGGGTATGGTGGTGGGCATCTGTAATCCCAGCTACTCGGGAGGCTGAGGCGGGAGAATCGCTTGAACCTGAGAGGAGGAGGTTGCAGTGAGCCAAGATCGTGCCACTGTGCTCCAGCCTGGGGGACAAGAACAAAACTCCATCTCAAAAAAGAAAAGAAAAGAAAAAAGAATTGCCACATGTGCAGGACGACTCCAGTGCAGCACACCTGGATGTGGGTGTGAGTGAAGGTCTGTGTTTCACCTGAAGGCATTCCTGCCCCCCAACCCCAATTTGCAACCACCAATGCAGCATCCTGGGGGAGAAGCTGTGATGTAAAGATAAGAACCATGTCACTAGGGGCTCAGAAGCACAACAGTGAGCCTGTCTCCCACCCAAAAGAGTGGGCCAGGAAGGACAGTAGGTCCCACTGCAGCGAGTGCTGTAAAAAGGCAACAACATGAACGAAACCGCTGGCAGCACAGTTGCCGCTCTGGGGAGGCTGACAGTGATGTAGGCAGCAACGGGTGGGCTGTGAGGAGAAATGTAGCAGCAAGAGCTGGGGATGTGGGCATTGTCCTGTTTTATGTGACCCAAAGCTTCTCTCCAGCTTGCGTAGTTTAGAGGAGAAGTTTTGGGGAGAAGTAAAATTTAGGTTCTAGGGGATATTCTTGTAGCCTATGTAATTATTCTGGATATATTTAGTTATAGCTGGAAGGGAGATTCTGTGGAAAATTTGCAGTCAGTGGGAGTGAGAGGTGAAGGGTGAGATTGGAGCACTTATGTATATGGGTCACGTTTATAACTCCAATGAAATGAAGCCTGCTATATACTGAGCACCTCTGTAAATAGCTGTGTCTGGGTAAGACTTTCCATGGTCTGCTTTGGAGGAGACTAATCAGTGATCACTTACAGTTAATGGACTCAGTCAATCCAGCCCTCATATGACTCTTACTGCATGGAGGAGTCAGGGTCAGGGTCAGGACCCATAGGCTCAGGGTCCCTAATAATTACAGACTGTTTCATTTCTCTATGTTAGAAATTTTTCAATGTCTTCTCAGACAATGAGG
Organism: Theropithecus gelada; assembly: GCF_003255815.1. NCBI lineage: Eukaryota > Metazoa > Chordata > Mammalia > Primates > Cercopithecidae > Theropithecus > Theropithecus gelada. The sequence continues at coordinate 61,138,132 of NC_037670.1, read as the reverse complement.
TATTCCCTAAAGGCTAGATGTAATTTTAGGCTACTTCAGGGCTCATAAGGAGAGGCTTGTCGAAGCGCCGAAATGAATATGACCAGTTCATGCACTAAGAGTCCTCACCCTTGCGGACTAGTGCCCCATTCCTAGTGGTGGTCTCTGTGGCTGCTAAGTGAATAGCTTAGGTCTTCACAGGATTCACACACACAGATTCAGAGTCTACGTTGTCTCTGAGCGGTGGTTGTTAGAGTGTATATACTCAGTTCTATTATTGGAGCCACTTTTCCCTTTCTTTCAGTGTGTGCAAGCCAATATTGTCTTCCACAGCTTTCTGAGGATAAACACTGTCACCTTAACTTCTGTTGTGGAGGTTCATATGGGAGACTATAATAGAGGCATGAGTGCTAAAAGTGGGTAGACATTTCTCTAGTGCAGGCTTTGCCGAGATTTGCAGAGTAGCTCAGTCTGTTCTGGAAGGAAGACCCAGTATGTAAGTCCTTCTTCAGAGAACACTGAACAGCCAGACCTCTGCAACTTTATCAAGATGAAGGAAATGTTTGGATTGGCTTTCTGGAAACCTACAACATTCTTACCTCTTGATGGTACAGAACTATCTTTAGACATGCCATGGTTCAATTATATCCCCCAACGTTCATGTGTCAGAAACTTAATCCCCAAAGCAACATTGTTGAGAGGTGGGATCTTTAAGAGGTGATTAGATCACAAGGGTTCTGCCCTTGTGAAAAGATTCATGTTGTTATAGCAGAAGTGGGTACCCGTTCTTGAGAGAGTGGGTTTACTATGGAAGTGAGTTCAGCCCTCCTGCTCTCTTGCTGTCTCTTGCCCATTCACCTTCTGCCATGGGATGATGCAGCAAGAAGGCCTTGCCAGATACCGGCACCTTGCTATCGGACTTCCTGGCCTCTAGAATCATAAAAATTAGATTTATTTTATTCATAAATTAAGCAGTTTGTGGTATTCTGTTAAAGCAGTACAAAACAAACAAAGACAGCACACATGCTTCAGTGATGTATGATATCAACTCAACCACTTAAGAAAAGCTGTGTGAACCTTAGAGAAGACCTATATCTCTGTTCAGGGATCAGTGAGAAGGCCCACGTGACTGCTGAGCCCGGGAAATAGTGGGATTCAGCAAACAATAGCTTCCTCTTCTAGTCCTTATCTTCTTGGAACTCTAAGGAGAAAACTGAATTCATGCATGTAAAAATAAAAATAGGAAAGAAGTTTCCACCCAGATCTTCTCTATATATGTAAACAAGTCATTTATTATTTCATTGCAGCAGAAGTACTTTTATTTCAGCTTAACTTGAACTACAAGAGTTGGAGTAATTGCTTTGTCATCAGTAATTCATTTTCATTCTTATGTGCTTGAAGTTGCAGCTAAAGTAGAACAGTTACACACACTGAAGCCATGCTTTATAAGATTAATTTCACATATCCTAAAATTCACCAGGCGAAATCATGCACTATTTAATTCCTGCAGCACTTGAATGCTATTTAAGGAGAAAAGAGGAAAATAAACCAGAGAACCTTACCTTTGATTTCAAAGACTTCTGAAAGGCTCTGAGCGTGGTGCTTCCCTGAAGCCAGCAAATGACAGAATTTACCTAGAAAGGATAATGGCATGGAGAAGGCAGGTCGCAGCCTCAAACTCTGAGGAAGCAGTTGAAGTGGAATCCATCTTCTTCAAAAGGTAGTCCACGTCTGATAATAGGGCTTTATTTCCAGCTGAAAAGACTGATTGTTTAATTTAAACATTTGAGATAATTATTCTCCATCACTCTTGACTTAGTTTGCTCTTATCAAGCCAAATCTCTGTAATCTTTGCAGAAATTTTATGCTGATAATAAGTTCTATAATGACACACTTTATGCTTGTGGCATTAATAATCTGACAGCAGCAGACAAAACTGAATTAATACCTGTAAAGAATCAGTTTACTGTGGGTGATTAATGAGCAGATTCAAACTCAAATATTCAAAGCATGACATTTGAAATCACATCATTTGATTTCTATAGAACAGTGAGCTGTTATAAAATAGTATGTTTATTTTTAGGATAATCAGTTAATTATCTAGGTGAGCTTAAGGCCCATGTGTTCTACTGATACATGATTATGACGTGTATTATGCATGTGGGAGTTTCCACTCTTATTGGAACTCAGCATTGATGCATCTAGGAAGTTTAAGGCTGTAGGGGTCTGGGGTCCCACTAGTATGGGGATGAGTTGCACTAAGCAAAGACTCGCCAGTGCAACTGTCTCCTGTTTTAGAATTTTTATCTTGAAATATCCTGTCTCAACTGCAGCCAGGTAGGCTGTGGGTAAGGGTTTGGGGATATGGTTTGTCCTGTTCAGGAAGAGTATTCCTTGACATTGTTTTTGAATGACTGGTGCATGGTGACCACTGGGTAGTTCTTGTTGCTGAGTTCTCTACTGTCAGTGCAGCCCTACTGTCTGGATCAGAATGAGCCCTGCCCACCACCACCCAGCCCACCTGGGGAGGTCACCACTGTGCTCAAATCCCAACCTGCAACATGAACCCTAGGGTTGGGGATGAGGGCGAGCACAGGAACCTTTTCCCTCATTTGAAATCATAATCGAGCCAGGGTCAGTGGCTCACGCCTGTAGTCCCAGCACTTTGGGGGGCTGAGGCAGGCAGATCACAAGGTCAGGAGATCGAGACCATCCTGGGTAACATGATGAAACTCCGTCTCTACTAAAGATACAAAAAAATTAGCTGGGTGTGGTGGTGTGCACCTGTAGTCCCAGCTACTCAGGAGGCTGAGGTAGGAGAATCGCTTGAATCGAGGAGGTGGAGGTTGCAATGAGCCGAGATCGTGCCACTGCACTCCAGTCTGGTGACAGAGCAAGACTCCGTCTAAAAAAAAATAAGAAAATAAAAAATAAAAATAAATAAATTAAATTACAATCGGATTTTCCAGCCTGAACAAGCTTTTCAGTTTCCTTGTCCTATATTTGAATCAGCCAATGACAGATTTAAGCAGAGCAGTTAGCTCATTTATCTGGTGAGTGTATTTTCCAGATATCACTTTCCTGCCTGCAAGCTTAAATGCAAATACAATGTGTTCTTCTAACCATTAAAAAAAAAAAAATTTGTGAGCAGAGCTGTATTCATCAGGCAATATGACCATTTTTGTTTTAAAATTTTGCTAAGGTGTACTGACACTCATCTGGGCAATATGAAATCATTCGTAGAAGATGAATTTAAATGAGATAATGCATTTTGTAAAGCACTCAGTAAACTTTAAAATGTTACATAATATGAAGTGCTACGATTACAAAGTGAGCATCCAAGCACCTTATTTTACGCATTACTACAGCAAAGTTTGGTGATTTAGAGGGAATTGGTTCTCAAAATTCTGTAAGTCAGGAAATCCTATGGGTGTTTAGAAATGAATAGAGAGAGGGAGAAGTTGCTGACCTCGTGTGATTATATTCTCTTTTGCTCTCTCTCTCTTTCTCTGTTTTTTCATTTCTATAAAATATTACTCTGAATATATTAGTTCATGCATTTACCTAATTTCCTGGCAGACATGCTTTAAGTGCCTATTATGTTTTTGGTACTGTCTCAGGGGATAGGCTGAGATTTGATCGGATAACCTTTGGGAACATTTTGTTTTAGGAAACTGAGAGTCACTGCCTTCCCTGTTGTTTAATATTTCTGCACTCATAAAGAGTCTCCTCTTGGTATCACCTTTCTGTCCGTAACCCCCAGTTCTTTTGAACTCAGTGCATCAATACCCATTATCGAAATCTGCAAAATCAGTGCATGTCAGTACAAGATTATTCTCTAAGTATTTTAATTCTTACCTAAGGTGTAAAGGAAATTAATTTACAATTTTTACATTAATTGCTGAGAGTAATGTGGGGGTTACCCGTGAACACCCAAAATAACGTCTTTCATTTCAGACAGTTTGTTGACATAAAAATAAAAATAATATTTTGAGGTTATTCTTGTTCACAAAATCAAAGCAGAAGTAATGTATATTTAACCAAGGAAAAAAGAAAAAACAACAGAAAACAGAGATTGTGCCCCAAGCAAAATTATAGCAGAAAATAAAATCAAAATCGAAGGCAATGCCGAGAACAGAAAGTTCCATCAATCAAATTGTGGAAGAAGGAGTCTGCCTGAAAGTCCCATACTGTGGAGCTGATGAGCCCGACTACATGATGCCTTGGAAGAGCAACAAAAAAATGATAAGGAAGTGAGATAAGGATGCTCAGCATCATAATGTCAACTATACACAATTGCAAAAGAGGACAAAAGACAAAAGTAGGCAGGAGAAGTGAAAACTATAGATTCCCTGTGTTTTGAAACAGAAGATAGAAGATCCTATGCTGAAAGAGTTATAAACAAAGATAATATAATATTTTGCAAACTTGTTAAAAGTTTATAATGATACACATTAAACAACTGTTTTACCTTCTACTTCCTTATACTTAATAAAAATTTGAGCAGATTTCAATCTTTCAACCAAAAGCAAAATGGACAATATTAAAAAAATTCATAAAAACATGAGCCCAGTGGGAAAGACAGAAGTTGGGTTTATTATGAGAGATATGTGGATAACCTTTTCAAAATGGCTTCATCTCATTGAGTGTGAACCCATTTCTTCAGCTCTGGGATGCACACCTTTCTCCCATAAGCTGAAAACCATGCTGCAAGGTGTGACAGGTCCAATAACCTTGGTAGTCATTACTCCTGCGATGATAGCCTTCTATATAAGGACGGGCAGCAGTGCATGCCTGGGATGGGAAAATACAGCCAGCTAAGGCTAGACAGTCTTACTGGTGCTGACAAATTGATTGACGATACTGGAAAGCATCAAATTGTAATAGGCTCAGTCACATTGTTTTCATTGTTATTGTTGGAAATCTGATTTTATTCAGATAGGATGTTGCTGTTGCCTAGTTAGACATGAAGCACTGGCCTTTCTTGCAGGTGAAAGAGGCAGATGGAATGAAAGGCTACATGGAATAGCTTTGTTAGGGGAAGTTCTTTCTATTGTTTTCTTCACAGACTACAAAGGAAACACTTGTACATAAATAAAAATAAGGTGATGGTTAACGTTATATTATTTTAAAAGAAGGACATGAATTAGAGTCAAAGAGAGGGGAGATGATGTATGAAGGGAGGAACCAGTAGTACAGCTAGCTTAGAAAGAGGAAGAGATGAATGAGGAGAGTGCAGAAGGAGGGAGAAAATTTCAGGAGAATTCTTAAAATAATGGAATGAAAAGGATAACACAGGGGTTGTTCCACTGAAAACAGAAGGGAGGTAGAATATATATATTTTTTACCATCTTACCTTCCTTCTATTCCCTGATTCTTTGACTAAGACCTCAAGTAGTATTAGGTATTCTATTTTTTGTGAATTTTTAACATGACTGGAGTTTGATTACATGCCATTGTAAATAGTGATATTAAATATGTATGCCTACAATAATCATGTTCTTGATAAAATTAAATTTAGCATGGAAAATTAAATATTTGACAATTTCAACTTTAATAGGGGAAGAAATAATGACTCTTTGTCAGAGAAATATATGTCACTGCCATGTACACAATAATAACTTTGACCTGTATCATTTTAGGGACATTAGGTATGCTAATGATCTCCCTTGTACACATATGACTAAAATTTTAAGTATTGTAAAGTTATATAATGCATTGTACAAAAATACAATGGCTGGAGGAGTTTCATTTCAGCATTAGCTTTGTAGAAGAGAGATTAAGTGAAAATCCTCTTATTTTTTCTATCTGTGAAAGGTTAAACCCATTTACCAAAGTACGCGTCCATTCGCTTAGAAAATAGCTGTAATAACAAAAGAAATGAAATTCCATTTGGTCATTAGCGATGGGTAAACAATGCTTTCAAAGTGATTTTAATCCTCTTCATGTGCCTGTGATGTCTTTAGATGAGGCTTAAAGATCATGACCTTTTCAGAGTGTTGCATAACCCTCAATCTCTTCTATAGTCCACTGAGTGATCTATTGAAATTCATTTCCAGTAGTTTGGCTACTTTTTATTCATTAAAAAACTGACTTTTGAGCACCAAGACTGAGTATCTGGGGTTTAAAGAGTAACGAGATTTATCTCTGCAAGTTGATGGCGTCTTTGAAATTTCAGAGCGTAGAGGCCAAATGCTGGACTCTTCAGCTTCCAGGGACTGCTTTCACTTTTAGAGGCTGCCGGAAGGTCTCTGCTGTGTGGCCTCCTCCTCTCACAGCCTGGCGGCTAGCTTTCTTCTAAGGCCAGTGGGAGAGCAGCTTTCTGTCCTTTCACGTGTTTTGAAATGGCTCCCTAATAAAGGCAGGCCCAACCAGAAAAATCTCCTTTTAATGAATTCAAAGTTAGTATCCCAACCATGGGAGTGAAATTGCATCATGTTCACTTGCCCTGCCCACATTCAAGGGGCGGCAATTATGGTGATGAACACCAGGGGGCGGCATCTTGGGGACACTAAAAGTCTTGCCCACCGCTAGCTGATTATGCTGGTCTGTCTACAACTCTAAATTCCTTAGATACCGAGAAGAATTTAATAGTGCAAAAGATAAGGTAGTCTTACAGCTGGACAGGATAGCTCTACGCCTACTTCTGGGATGCCTGGACATCTGATCCTGACCCTTGTCCAAAATAGAAATGAGATGGGCTCACTAGTGAACTATAATATGCTGTTTACAGTTTGAAATTTCCCTGGAGACACCCTAGCTTACATCTCTATATATTTTTTACAAATACTTCCATTTATGGGTGGTTTATTCGGGACGCGCCAGGTTACCCAGACTGACCCTGCTGCAAAACCAGTGGAATGAAGATCTTATGGGACCTTTTGCCTGGAATTCCCTGAAACCACATATATCTTGATGGTTCCTAAGCTGAAGACGAAACTCATCTGGAATGACCAACCGTCTTGGGTTACCTGGACTCAAGAGATTCCTAGAACACGGAACTTCAAGTGCTAAGACAGGGAACCCCCAGGAGGCAGAGGAGGTGGTCACCCCAAGGTGCATTCTGTGGCACTGAGAAAGGACCCTGGGTTTGGGGGGTGCTTGTAGTGCTTTTAGAAACACAATGCTTGCCTGAGGATTTTCTTCTAACCATGCTATATCCCTTATTGTTATTGAAGCTTTACAGGAGTTCGTCCTGTGAAGTCTTGGGAGCCCCTTGAATTATCCTATTCTACATAATGGATACAGTGTTAGGAGTTTTTTTTTTTTTTTTTTTTAAATGAATGCTCTCAGGAAGAGTAGGAAAGGTTGGGTAAGAATTGTGTGTGGTTAGAGGCTTATTGCCACGCCCTGTGAAAGCTGCTGTTCTTCATCCTCACTCAAGAACACTGTCAACACCAAGAGGCTTTGCCATCTGTGGCACTGACCCAGGAGTGGAGTGTAAGGGCCATAGAGGTGACTCTACAGGTGATAATTACCATTCAAATCTGAAAATTATTCCTGTGTCATACTTTTATCCACAGAACTTTTTCCCACTAATTGAAATAGGGAAACTAGTCAAGAAAAGAAATACACTATTCTGCCCTGGGTCTAGCATTTCAGCTTTGTACCACACTTATACTTTTATGACTATAATCACATAACATTGATATTACCATCACCTACTGTTTTTATATTATTTTATAGTTGATAGTGTACATTTTTATCAATTGATTTTCACAGTAACCATATGAAGTAAATGGGGGCAATTTCTGTGTTGTGAAATGAGGGAATGGAGTTCCAGAGATGATAATTGTACCACATACCCTATGGGCAAGGATGGGAACAGAATCCAAAATTTTGACTTTTGTTTGGTGGCTTTTTAAGAAATAATGAAGTCTTATGTAGGAAAGTATAATTTTCGTGGTATTACCATATTTCTTACTACATACTTTGAATTCATTATCCAAATGGATCTTGGCACAAATTCTGTAACTTTGGCTGAGAGGAGGAAAGATTCCCATTTATTGCTTACCTACCATGTGCCATGCCCATTTTTTGTAAACTGTGCAGAGCATCTTACTTCAATATCACAAATTTGAAATCAAGATGAAAGTCTTATCCAAATTTTATAGATAACTTTACTGGAATTAGAGAAGTTTAGTAACTTTTTCAGTCTCTCACAGGTTGTAAAGTCACTTCCTTTTGTTCCCAAAGACAAACTCTTTTAAAAAGAGTTTTCTAAAACCGTAATACTGGGCAGTTTGAAGGGACTTGAAAGCTTGGCTGATGAAAATATGGACTATAATTAGCATGTAGTTGAAATATGTGTTGGATGTAATTTTTCCCCAGGATGTTTCTATTATTTTGGGGGCCACTTTATTTGTTTAAAGTTTGTCCTCAAAATTTAAGTGTCTTTTTAACTCACATAAATTGGTTTAGCTTTTACTCTGTAGATTCCCCTACAGAAATTGTAAATACAAGTACTTGTAATTATTTTATGTTTCTTCAACTGCCATATATGACTTGGTCTCAGAACTATTCCCTATTGGTACAGTGTCCTGCTAATCTAGTCCAGCATGTCAAAGTACCTCCTGCCACGTGGCACACACACCTTCATGCAGCCTTCCTGATATGTCCTGGGAGGTCAGGAGAAAATCTCCTATGTGAATCCTCATTTTCTGTAATTTTGAAAGATATTGGAACTGGAGACTCCCCACCACATGGTAGGTCTTTGTAATCCTGTGTTGTGTGGAAGTCAAAGACACCAATATCAACTCACTGGTTAATATAAATGGATAGATAAATAGAGGTATAGTTATGTTTTTTTCTTGTAAATTTGTTTGAGTTCTTTGTAGGTTTTGGATATTGCCCTTTGTCAGATGAGTAGATTGCAAAAATTTTCTCTCATTCTTTAGGTTGCCTCTTCACCCTTATGGTAGTTTATTTTGCTGTGCAGAAGCTCTTTAGTTTAATTAGATCCCATTTGTCAATTTTGGCTTTTGTTGCCATTGCTTTTGGTGTTTTAGACATGAAGTCCTTGCCCATGTCTATGTCCTGAATGGTGTTACCTAGGATTTCTTCTAGGGATTTTATGGTTTTAGGTCTAACATTTAAGTCGCTAATACATCTCAAATTAATTTTTGAATAAAATGTAAGGAAGGGATCCAGTTTCAGCTTTCTACTTATGGACAGTCAGTTTTCCCAGCACCATTTATTAAATAGGGAATCCTTTCCCCATTTCTTGTTTTCGTCAGGTTTGTCAAAGATCAGATGGTTGTAGATGTGTGGTATTATTTCTGAGGGCTCTGTTCTGTTCCATTGGTCTATATCTCTGTTTTGGTACCAGTACCATGCTGTTTTGGTTACTATAACCTTGTAGTATAGTTTGAAGTCAGGTAGCATGATGCCTCCAGCTTTGTTCTTTTGGGTCTTTTTTGGTTCCATATGAACTTTAAAGCAATTTTTTCCAATTCTGTGAAGAAAGTCAGTGGTACCTTAATGGGGATGACATTGAATCTATAAATTACCTTGGGCAGTATGGCCATTTTCATGATATTGATTCTTCCTATCCATGAGCATGGAATGTTCTTCCATTTGTTTGTGTCCTCTTTTATTTCACTGAGCAGTGGTTTCTAGTTCTCTTTGAAGAGATCCTTCACATCCCTTGTAAGCTGGATTCCTAGGTATTTTATTCTCTTTGAAGCAATTGTGAATGGGAATTCACTCATTATTTGACTCTCTTTTTGTCTGTTATTGGTGTGCAAGAATGCTTGTGATTTTTGCACATTGATTTTGTATCCTGAGACTTTACTGAAGTTACTCATCAACTTAAGGAGATTTTGGGCTGAGATGATGGGGTTTTCTAAATATACAATCACGTCATCTGCAAACAGGGGCAATTTGTCTTCCTCTTTTCCTAATTGAATACCCTTTATTTCTTTCACCTGCCTGATTGCCCTGGCAAGAACTTCCAACACTATGTTGAATAGGAGTGGTGAGAGAGGGCATCCCTGTCTTGTGCCGGTTTTCAAAGGGAATGCTTCCAGTTTTTCTCCATTCAGTATGATATTGGCTGTGGGTTTGTCATAAATAGCCCTCATTATTTTGAGATACATTCCACCAATACCGAATTTATTGAAAGTTTTTAGCATGAAGGGCTGTTGAATTTTGTCAAAGGCCTTTTCTGCATCTATTGAGATAATCATGTGGTTTTTGTCTTTGGTTCTGATAGGTATAGAAATAGTGAGATAGAGATGAGGCAAAGAAAAATATAAAGCGAATTAGAGACAGAGACAGAGAGAGGCCCTTGAGCCATCTGGGACAGTATTTCACACCAGTTTGTCATTTTGGTTCTGCCTTTAGTCCCACATCCCTGATAGGAGAACCTTCCAAGAAAGAGAAACTCCATTTCTGGTATCAAAGAAGGAATCATGGTTCAATAGACTTTCTTCTGACAAATTAGGAAAACAACTTAGCAATTATAAGGACAATAAGAAAAAAAAAGGGCCTTAAGAAATGTATGTGTTTTACAACTTTATACTGAATTCTGCTTTAGTATAAAAACATATACCCGAACTGAAGGTCACAGTGAAAGCAGCTGCTTTTCAAGAGTGTACGTTGTGAATGAAATCGTTCAGAGTGTTTCACAAAGTAATACTCATGAAGTCAGTCTGATGAAATTCCTATTCAATCTTACTACTAAGAGGAGCTTTAGTTCTTCTATATTTGCCTATGTTTTAATTTATGGTCATCCTTAATTGATATACTAAATTTATTTCTTTATCTGTTGCTAGACAGGTTAGAGACAAACTTGAGGCTCTGATGTCACAAATATGTGAGTGTGGATTGCAGGCACGTTAGTCTAATTCATGGCTCTGTCAATATCCTCATCCTTGTCTTCCTATTTTTGTTTGGCTAACTCTTCAGTTAAGCTCAGTGACTGCATTTTGGTAGCCATGTCGGAGCAGAGGATTTCTTGCTTCATCTAGTTCCTCTTCCCTGGTCAGGGTACCAGGGCTTCGCCTCTGGTTTCTTAACTCCTAACCAACTGAACCTGAAACCTTCAGAGAACCACCCTTGGACAACTGCAGTGATTCAGCTGCAGACACTCAGAATATCACTTCCTCCGAAACCCACATCTACTTGACTTTGTCCTCATCTCTGCCCTACTCCCTCTAGCCTTCCTGGAACACATCCTGAATAACTAGTGTGGACAATGCCCTTAACTCAAGCCATGCTTCTGGAGAACCTGAACTAAGACATTATTTACAATGCTAAATAGGATATAATTTCATACATAGAATATAATTTCTATGTCTCATTTTTTAATATTTGGAAATGTCTACAATGATTGGTTGGAATGGGAAGAAAAATGGCAGACTAGAAAGAGTGTAAGGTGAGTCACTTCTCTGAGTAGTCTTTCTTGAGTAGTTGACATTTGGAGACATATTAATGTTTCATATTACATGCACACACACACACACACACACACACATACACATGCAAAATCAACAGGGATGGGGAAAAATACCAACCTAAAACAGAAACAAATATACTTACTTTATTTTAAACAGACAACATTAACCACACTGGGGGAGAAGCAAAAACTAATCCAAGCAACATTTGTACACAGTATTGGGATTCTATATTCTCAGCCTAAAACAAAGAGAAAAATGGCAAATCTAAAATTACTATTCATGAATTCGAATACTGAACAAATAAGAAGTAAATGTATTGTGGATAATGGGAAACAGGTTTCTCACTGTCAAAGGTGAAAGTTATAAATAAGGAAAGGCTAAAATGAATGCTGTAATGTTATGATAATGTCAAAGGCACCAAGAACTCACAGTTTTATATAAATAGATAAGTAGATATGGATATAGATTTATGTATAGTTAAATATATATAGGCAGATATATATTGTCATATATAGGTACAGATATATTTATATAGATCAATGGATATGCATATATATAATGACATCTAGTTTTAATGATATATCTGTCTATGTGTGAATATATATGGCTATAACCATCTATATCTATCTAAACTATCTCCATCTCTCTAAGTGAATATATATATTTTTTAGCTCTGTCCTCTAAGAAAGCCTAGGAGAATGACATCCTAGTAACAATTAGCAAACTAAATGCTCATCTTCACCCAAAGAAACCACGGTTCTTTAGAAAGATGGCTGGTGCCAGCACTGGGGTAATGAAGTAGAGGATGAGTGTGCAACATCTCTTTGTGCCAGAAAGTAAGGGAGATGCTTAGGGAATAAAGGAACACGACAATACACACCCCCCACACCCTTCCACACATACCCCACCCCAAAGAGGGATTTAAGGGGCTCCCGCTGGACAATGTTGGGGCAATTTGCATATAGAAATCAAATAATTTTAATTGGGTATTACCTGTTAAACAACGTAAGAATCCATGAGTCCACACTTCTATCAGAAAATAAGAAGGTAAGCAGAAAAATAAAGGCCGGGCGCGGTGGCTCATGCCTGTAATCCCAGCACTTTGGGAGGTCGAGGCAGGCAGATCATGAGGTCAAGAGATTGAGGCCACCCTGGCCAACATGGTGAAAACTTGTCTCTACTGAAAATACAAAAATTAGCCAGGTGTGGTGGGGTGCGCCTATAATTCCAGCTACTTGGGAGGCTGAGGCCAGATAATCACCTGAACCCGGGAGACAGGGGTTGGAGTGAGCAGAGATGGCGCCACTACACTCCAGCCTGGTGACAGAGTGAGACTCAAAAAAAAAAAAAGAAGAAGAAGAAGAAGAAAAGGTAGGTAAGAGAAAAATAAACAAATGATGGGGACATTTTCTTACATTGGCATCCTAACTAATATTCACAGGAAGATTCATAGAATTAGGAAATTAAGAACAGTAACCATTGTAGTAGCAGTTGTTTCAGGCAAGGAATGGCAGTGGTTGCTAAAACTAGTGGGAGAAGATTTGATGATTGACAGGATGTATGTTTACATATCTTCAAAATATCTACACAAAGGATATTTCTATATTGCAAAATAAAATATAGTAATTTTACAGTGTAGGAATATGGCAGGCACAAATTTATTCAAGTAGTTGACATCACCAGTATTGGGATAAATTGATATTCTGTGCCTTTTTATATGAGGTAAAGAAAAAAACATAGCACCAATTCTAGGGTATTTCTGACAAGAATAAATGATGTTTATTTAATACTGAAGAAACACTAGACAAATTCAAATTTAATAACATTTGAAAAAATAACTTCCCTGTGTCATTAAAAAGTAAAGTAAAAGTAATATTCCAGATTAAAGGAAAGAAAAACAATAAGTGAATGCAACTCATACTCTTGGATTTTTGTCCTATAAAAGAAAATTATTTGTCAGGTGTGGCTGCTCACGCGTGTAATCCCAGCACTTTGGGAGGCCGAGGTGGGCTGATCATGAGGTCAGGAGATCGAGACCAACCTGGCTAACATGGTGAAACCCCGTCTCTACTAAAAATACATAAAATTAGCTGGGCATGGTGGCGGGTGCCTGTAGTCCCAGCTACTCTGGAGGCTGAGGCAGGAGAATGGCGTGAATCTAGGAGGCGGAGCTTGCAGTGAGCCGAGATTGAGCCATTGCACTCCATCCTGGGCAACAGAGCGAGACTCCATCTCAAAAAAAGAAAAAAAAAGAGAAAATTATTTGAATAATCATTGAAATGTTAATAATAATTTAACAGTTTTGTATCAATGTTACTTTTTAAATTTTTTATTATTGTACTGTGATTATGTAAGAGAATGTCCTTGCTTTTAGAAAATAGATACCGAATCATTTGTTGATCAAAAGATATCATCTCAGTAATTTATTCTCAAAGGTTATATATGTATAATACATATACTGTATATCTATCTGTCCTCTATCATCATCTATCTGTCTATATATCTAGCTTTCTATAGAAAGAGATAAGACTAAAGCAAATACAGGAAAATGTAAACATTTCAAGAATCTGTGTGAAAGTTATACTGGAATTTTTTACCTTAGCCTTCCAACTTTTCTCTGAGTATGAAATTATATAAAATGAAAACCAATATGTAGTAACCTATTATATGTCACTTACATTGCAAGGTTTTTCTCACTTTGTTGTTTAACTTTTAATATTATAGTTTGCATTTTTATCCAGTGCAATCTTTCTTTATGGAGACTGACTTAGCTCTTATGATTTTAGAGTAATTTCCACATTACTCAGAAACCCTCCTCTCACCCAAGATCAGATAAGTAATTACCTTCTTTTATATATACCATGCTTCATCAAAATTAAGGTATTTTGTTTATAAAATACACAATTATTTTATGCACTCCTAAAAAATAATAATACTATTACATGCCATTCACTGAAAGATGAATCACTATTTCAATGATATTAAAATGTTGGAATAGCCGGGCGCAGTGGCTCATGCCTGTAATCTCAGCACTTTGGGAGGTCAAGGGGGACGGATCACTTGAGGCCAGGAGTTTGAGACCAGCCTGGCCAACATGGTGAAACCCCGTCTCTACTAAAAACACAAAAATTAGCCGGGCATGGTGGTGTGCGCCTATAATCCTAGTTACTCAGGAGGCTGAGTCAGGAGAATCGCTTGAACCCCGGAGGCGGAAGCTGCAGTGAGCTGAGATCGTGCCACAGCACTCTAATCTGGGCGACAGAGTGAGACTCTGGGTCAAAAAAAAAAAAAAAGTTAAAATACACAGATATTAGAGTTCATAAAATATGGTAGCTTCCTAATTATTTTGTAAACATTTAACTATACAATCCCTCTAAAATTTGTATTGCCATATGTTATTACAGGTGAATCTAAGGTTCTTTCTTTATCACTCAATTGTATATTTTTTATTCACTTTCTATTACTTTTTCACTTCCTAAATCTGCCTCTATCTTTTCATAGAGAAATGTAAACTATTAATTTTGATAATAAAGATTCAAATGTTAATTTGATCTCTGCCAATTTGCAATTATAATGTATATTTCAATATCTATTTTCAGTTTTTCTGTTGTATTTCTGATTATCTTCAATGTATCAGAAACGCTATATGCTTGTTTTAATTTTAACTCTTCACTTTATGTTTTTCAGCAAATCCCAGTGATGCAAGTTCGATGTGGACCTCTGACAAATGTGAATATCCACCTGTCTGAGAGGAAAATCCTGGACAAATCTTCCTTATTGTTATATTTCTATTGTGCCACATTCTTCCTCGAGCAAGAATTTGTTAGATTGGCATTAAAGATAAACAAAGACTGACACAATTTAAAGTGGGAAAGACATATTTTAATCTGTAATAACTATTACAGTAGGAAAAAGTCTGGCATGAACTGAACTCAACTTTAATTTATTCAGAGGTGACTGAATGCTTAAAGAGACAAGGAGGGAATGGGGAGGGAGGCAACGGGGGCCAGTGGAGTCCAGAAAGTGAAAATTTCAAAAGGCAGGAAGGGTAGGTTGTCGACATAAAAGCCTTCTGGGCTTGCTAAATAGTCCTTGTCAAAGTTAGACTCCTGCCCTTCCATACACACTAGTGAACAAGGGCCCCATCTTTAGCTGTTGGCTGAAGCAAACAGTAACTGCTTTGGGCAGCCTGGAGTTTTCTCAGGCAGGCACCTTAGGGGTACTGGGGTCATTCTAGGGATGCAACCTTGAGTTCACAAAAACTATATCAATGTTAGTTCAAGTCTTTTTCTTTTTCTTTTTTTTTTTTTTTTTTTTTTTGTCTGAGGCGGAGTCTCGGTCTGTGGCCCAGGCTGGAGTACAGTGGCACGATCTCGGCTCACTGCAACCTCTGCCTCCCAGGTTCAAGTGATTCTCCTATATCAGCTCTCAAGTATCTGGGATTACAGGTACCCGCTACCACGCCCGGCTAATTTTTTCTATTTTTAGTAGAGACAGGGTTTGCCATGTTGGCCAGGCTAGTCTCCAATTCCTGACCTAAGTTGATCTGCCCGCCTCGGCCTCCCAAAGTGTTGGAATTACAGGCGTGAGCCACCGCACCCAGCCCTAGTTCAAGTCTTTTTAAGCCAAGGTCAAGGCCTACTTGGGGAGCAGATTCTGAGTATCTTAGCTAGAGTTTGTTCAAGGCAGATATATGTTGTTAGTCTGAGGTATGCCTGGCTCCTAGTCTGCTTTTCACCCAATCACTAGGTTAGTGCGATGGGATTTTGAGCCATGCTGGTAAATTCTTTGTTCAGTACCTCATTCTCTATACTTTCCAGCAATTTCCTGAAGAAGACTCACAAATTTTTAAAAACGAGCTAACCAAAAAGAGAATTCTGGTACATTAATATAACATCTCTGCCTCATAGTCATAATATGTTGAAAGAGGAATAGGCAAGTTAAGGTCCGGGGAATGCGCTTTAGTCTGCTGGGAAATAGTTTCTTGTTCCCAGGGTAGAGTTATTCACTCCTGGCTTTCTACAAAAACAGAGACTATTTGGAAATAATAATATAATTAATAACGCCAGCAGAAGGTGCCACTTACACTAAATAATGCTAATAATAAAGATTGAGTCATCATCACATCTCATAAGAGATAAATTTATGTGGTTCTCACTTATCAATTTCAGTATTCTTAATGAATTGGTAGACAAGGTCATCTGTTGATGAATGAAAGCCAAGGGTGGGTACAAGGAGAGTAATGAAGTTTTGAAATCGCTGTAAAAACCAAATAAATTCTAGCAGGAATTGGTAAATGAACTGCAGCATAACAATGAGGTCACAACATTCAATTAAGAACACATTCAACATTCAGTTAGCATTCAATTAAGAGCATATAGTGATGCAAACTGTATCTTTCAGGGTGATTTGATTCTGTACTCTTCATACAAAAGACAGGCTTTGCTTTTCTTCTATATCAGAAATTCATTCTACAATATTTGACAAACTGTCTTGAAGACTAAAAAATGACAGAAAATTTCCTTCATTATGTAAAAAAATATGGTTAAGTAGTTCTTATTTTAAAAATCCGCATATTGAGGCAAAATACTTGTTTTGTTATTTCTGTCTGTTTCTTCTAAATCTGTTCCCTTGAACTTTATCACGGAAGATTTTTCTATCAACCTTTTTCAATAAACAGATCCTCTTGACTCATGAACCTGTCTCATCACCTCCGTGGGGTAGGTTGAACCAGCTAAAGTTCAGATATATGCTTGTCCTTGGAGGAACAAATATATTTTGTCCGTGCAGTGGCTCTTTCTCTTCTGAAAAGTATCTAAAATCAGAGTTTATTTCCCTAAGTATTCAAACATGTTTATTATTCAGTTTCTCAACTTGTTCAATTTGTTTAATGTATAGAAGATTCTTATTTGATACAAGATGTTCTTACTAAGACATACTCAAGATAATTTTAACATATAAATAGGAAAAGGTGATTTTGTAATAGATTTTACAAATAGACAAAAAGGAGGAGGAATGATTGCACTAGGCATAATTAGTGCCTGCAACTTTTCTCCAGTTCTCACAGCTTTAAGCCAAACATGTAAATTACAGCACCAGCTCAGTCATAAGGTGATTTTATGTCTTAGAAGTCAAGTGAAAAAAAATCACTGGCCAACATCTAAAAGAGCTTTTTTCTATTTTATAGTACATATGGTGCAATAACGAACAGAAGCCTTGCAGTAAAGTGAGTTTCCTAAGAAGTAAGAATGTAACCTATGGAGGAGTCGCACTGCATAAAACACAGTAAGTATAAATCTGCCACAATGCTCAAGGTCTGTATAGAAATTGTTTACAGTAATCCTGCTATAAAGCCAACAAAAAAGAAAGTTTAAATTTATAAGACGTTTAAGTTAATGTTGTTATACAGGGTCATTTAACCGAGTCACAGCTTCAAAGTATACTGTTAGTCTGTACTATTTATTTACAATTTACTTGCAAGAAATATAAAATGTCCACTGTATCTGCAGGATCAAGAGGATATATAACACTATGAGATACATGTCCTGAAAGTTGTAAAAGAATGTTATTTTCTACCTGAAGTTGAGATTTAGAACATAGGCTACATTTACAGACATTTTTACTTTTAGAATTTGGCTGAACATTCCAGGATTAATTGTACAGAACTGAAGGAAACAAGACATTGAAGTATTTCCCTGCAAAGAAAAACTGGAGAGCAGTGTGCATTAAACCTAAATAATAAAAGCTTCTACCCTTATGTCTGCATGTAATATTTTAAAGCAGACTTGACTTATTTCAACCATTCGCTGCCTAAAGAAGAGATTTGGAAATGCTATAGTCCTCTTTGTTCTTCACTAACTAAAATAGAAGTTTAATTTCTTTAATCCAGCATTCCAAGTCTATCATGAAGTACTCCTAACCTAGGCTGACAACCCATCATTTCAACCTTTGTTGCGATTTACCTTCATAACTCACTCTTTAGTGTAATCCAACTTTACTGCTTAATATCCTGTGTCTCCTTCTTTGTCTAGGTACATCCCAGTGGGTAAAACTCCTAAAAACTATGACATCCAACATGAGGGAGAAAAAAGGCCTCATATTTTCAAAATGACAATATTTACAAAGCCTCACATTTTCTTTCTAAATTCAAATGGTCCAGATTTTTCAACTTTTTTGTTATTATAGAAGATATTTGGGCCTAACAAAAAGGCCAAAGAGTTAAACATTTCAGGTTTAGGATGTGCTTTGATATATTCTGCTTTTGACATAGTTTTAGACCTAAACTTAAACACATGGGGAACTCTCTCTCTTCATCCTTCTTATGCTCCTCAACACCCACACATCCCTCCTCGTACCCACCCACACACAAACAGAAATATCCAAATGTCTGTCATTAGGCAGTTAGCTATGTACATTTTATATATTCTATTAAATGGCATGAGTGTTCCAGTGAGATGAGCCAGGGAGTCTGGCTTTATGGACAGAAAAGGGCTTAAGGAAAGCAGACACAGAGAACAAGAGGCGGACTGGTCATTTCAAAGTTATTTTCTTATAGGGTTAAATGGAAGTGACTTCCTTCTTGTACTGGCTCAGGTTGATTGGAATTTTGCTTTTGAGAAAACTGGCCTGTTTCAAAGTTTAGTTTAATTACGTGGTGCATAGCACAAGTCCCTCCATTCTGGCTTGGTCTGGTCTGCTGGGGCCTAATGCAGATGGTTGGTCCAAGCCAACAGCCTCCCATCAACTGTGTTTAACATGCAGTGTCTTTTCACTTCAGTTGGTTTGAGTTGAATTTATGTCATTTGCAGCTGGAAGAGTTGTTGCCTATGTTTGTGGTTTAACTTTAATACCACATTGTTTTAAACATGCCCCATCAACATTTATATTTAATGTAAGATTAAATCTTTGATCCATATGCAATAATTATAAAATAATAAATGAGGATAAATATGTCCTAAGTCTATCATGTCATTTTATAATTCTTTTTTTAACCTCGCATGTAGCTTGTTTCTTAATGTCCAATTTTGTTAAAGCTTTGCCTGTATTCATTCTTTATCTCCTTTTTATAAAAATACTTGGAAGGTTCATTCATCTCTCAAGCTGCTGAAATATTTCAAGTACTTTTTTAGAAAGAATACGTGGGTGTTATACTTATTTAGTCCTTGCTTGTCTGGGTCTCCTTCCTTCCACAGACAAATGATAAGTTGTCTGAAAGCAGAATATTTACCTTACAATATAATATACTTTGAAGCAGTGACTATTAGGATTTGTGGAAGTTCGAAGTTAAACACTTTTTCTTTCATAGAAACCATTTTTTTAGAGCTCCTGTAATTTTTTTTTTAACTAAAAAAAGACTTAACAAGTCTTTCAGCTATTAAAGAAACTGGATTTTGTATTACGAAAGTACCTAAGAGAAAATTTCAAACTTGTTTCAACAATGAATCCTATTAAATCTTTTCATGAAATAATAGTAGTATTATCTTAGTTCTTCCAGAGAATAGAAAAGGGATCATTCACTCGTGCTTTGTTTTTAGAGCCCAACGTAAATAAGGTTGCTATTAAAAACTAATGAGTAATATATCTGATTCTGGCCATAATGGAGTATCTGTCACCAGACTAACCATCCATCTGTTTCAACACCTATGCACCTGGAAAGATTATGTGCTGCAATTCTTTTCAGATATTGGATAGTGTGATCCCTGACAAATGGGAAACAAGCAAGATATCTAGGTGGCTTTTGCCTGCAGGCCGAGTGCAGGAAGAGAGGCAGTGCTACTCAGAGTGAAACAATCCCCTGAGGATGAGGGGGTGGAGCTGAGAGACCTGCGAGACTGGGGCAGCTGGTATTTGTGCAGATAAGCCATGAAGAAAGAGCTGCCCAGCAAGAGAGTTCCAGGTTTTTGCCGTCACCCTAAAGTTTCTGACTGTGTATTTGGTTGCACAGGAAAAAGGATGTGTTTTAATTTGGAAGAGTACAGCCACTGGGGATCCGTGAGATGGATGAAAATATTGAAGAGAGGAAACTGTAGAGCAAGAGAGAAGCTTCAAATACCCAGAGCAGAAACTGGACACAGTCAAGGCATGTGGGTATTAAACTGAGTAATTACTTCTTTAAACCTCTGCTGCCAAAGCCTAAAAACAGTCTCAAAAAGGCTAGCAGAATTTAACTACGATCTAAGGAAAAAAAAGAAAAACAAAACAACCAATAGCTTTTAAAGGTACATAACAAAAAACTCAATTCTTTAAAATGTTGTACCAAAAATATGAGGCCAATACATTATATAGCCAGGAAAACAGCAAGAGAAAGAGACCGAGAAATGACAGAGCTATTGAAATTAGTACAGAATTATTTTTAAGTAGATACTACATTCGTACCTAAGGAAATAAAGCATTAGATGGACATAATGAATCAAGAGAGTAGGATGTCAATAGAGAAATTAAAACTACAAAAAACAACATTGAAACTGCAGAACTGAAGAATAGAATATGTGAAAAATTCATCCAGTAGGATTAACAACATATTGGAAAGTATAGATAAGAAGATTAGTAAACATGACCATAAGGAAAAAACAGTGAAACAATGAACAAGCTAGTGGTGATCTTACGGCAATGTTAGTATCAAAGATATGTACAATTTGAGACCCAGAAGGAGAGGAGAGAAGAAAAGAAACACTAGAGGGAAAATATTAAAATAAAAAAGTTGAATTTTGTTTCCTCACTTGAGAAAAATATTGCACAGAACTGAAACGTTAAATCCCAATCAGAATAAAGACAACCAAAACCATGCTTGGACTTTACTATGGTAAAACACAAAACAATTACACACAGAAAAGCAACAGTTTAAAACAAATTCATTAATTTCACATTGAAAACAATGCAAGTCGGAAAACAGTGGAGGAACATCTTTAAAATGAAATAAGAAAACAAAACACTATACAAGCAGAATTTCTCCATATACAGAGAACATATCCTTCAAAAATGAAAATTAAATAGAGAAGTTTTAGATACACAAAAATTTATGTGTTTATCCAGCAGATTCTCATTACAGAAAAAATTTAAAGTTTCTTCAGATTGAAGAAAAATAACAGAGGAAAATTTGGATCTACATAAGTGAAGGAAGAGTTGTAAATATTGTAAACATGAGATAAAGTGAATATTGTAAACATGAGGCCAGTCTTATTTTCATGTTTCTTAAATACACTGCAAGAAAACTAACCACTTTAAGACAATTTAAGGACCACACACTATGGAGTTTATAACATATGTAGAAGTAGTATGTCTGATCCCAGAGCACAAAGATCTAGTGGTGGTAAATGAGCAGGTACTGCTGTAAGGGTCTTGCATTATTTGTGAAGTATTTAAAACTAATTTATGAAAAATTATGATCATACGCAAGTACCAGAAATTATTAGAGGTGAGAGGATCACTTGATCCCAGGAGGTTGAGACTACAGGGAGCTATGACTGTACCACTGCACTCCAGCCTAGGTGACAGAGAGAGAACTTGTTTCAAGAAAAAAAACTTATATAACCTTTAGAGAAAATAATCTGAAAAATATATACTGGATAAGATTAACAGTAGTCTAGTAGAGATTGCCAGAGAAGGTTTTGAAAATAACAGATATCATGAAAGAAACTATAATAAAATGAGGCATAGGGAGTAATAAGATTAAGAAAAATAACCAGAGTGTGAATTGCCTGTGGAAAATATCAAGCTCTAAAACATGTGAAATCTAAGTCCAAGAAGAAAACAAAAGGGATGTATAACAAATATTTGATAAAATAATGGGTATAATTTTCCAAATTAATACAAATGATGACCTCATAGATCCCCAAAATATCAAAACACCCCTAACAGAATAAACATAAAGAGGACCACATGAAGGCATATATTAATAATCACATCACCGAAAATCAGAGATAAAGAGAAAAATCTTATCATTCAAAGAGAAAAAATCCTATTACATACACATAAGCAAAACTAGGAGTGGCAATAGATTTCTCATCAAAAACTACAAAATAATAAGGTAATAGAAAAATATCTTTAAAATTCTGAAAAAAAGCCTTAGACTTATATACCCAGAAAAAAAATGTCTATAAAAGCAAAGGCAAAATAAAGACTTCTGATGAACAAAATTAAAGAAAACTAATAGTCAGGAAACTAGCACTAAGCACTATACAACACAGCATATCAACCCTTTCGGGAAGAAAAAGAAGAGCACTGGATGGGAACTTGAATCTACAAAAATAAATGAAGAGTACTTGAAATGGTGAATGTATTGATAAATATAAAATATTTTCACATGTTTAAAACTCTTTTAAAGATAACTATTTGATGCAAAAATTACCACAATGTTTTGACTTATTACATGTACATACATAATAAATACATTATGTATTTATTATGTAGAGGTGTATTGCCGAGACCAGCTCGATCTGGGAGACCCTAACCCAGCAGCGCTAGAGGAACTGAAGACACACACACAGAAATATAGAGATGTGGAGTGGGAAATAAGGGGTCTCAAACCCTTCAGAACTGAGAGCCTCGAATAGAGATTTACCCACCTATTTATTGACAGCAAGCCAGTGATAAGCCTTGTTTCTATAGATTATAGATTACCTAAAAGTATTCCTTATGGGGAACGAAGGGATGGGCGCTGGCTAGTTATCTGCAGCAGGAGCATGTCCTTAAGGCACAGATTGCTCATGCTGTTGTTTGTGGTTTAAGAACACCTTTAAGTGGTTTTCCTCCCTGGATGGGCCAGGTGTTCCTTGCCCTCATTCCAGTAAACCCACAACCTTCCAGCGTGGGCATCACGGCCATCACAAACATGTCACAGTGCTGCAGAGATTTTGTTTATGGCCAGTTTTGGGGCCAGTTTATGGCCAGATTCAGGGGTCTATTCCCAACATGTATAGACATTCTTATGTGATACCAGTAGTTCAAGGGATGAAGGGAGGGAGGTGAAAGTACACTGTGGCTCGCATACTGTTCTGAGGTGGTATAATGTTATTTGATCTTTGATTATGATACATTAAAGATGGATGAGAATCCTAGAGCAGTCTCTCTCTCTCCCTCTCTTTCTTTCTTTCTTTCTCTCTCTCTTTTTTTCACACATATACACACACACGTACAGACACACACAAATGAGATAAACAGGTACAAGTTTGACAAGCCAAAGATGAGTTAAAATTGAATCATTTTAATACATGTTAGTTTAAAGGAAGATAGGTGAAGAGAAAATAAGGAATAAGTAACATGATGATAAATTTTAAACTCAGTCACATTGATGGATATGTTAAATATGGTTAGAATTTTCTAACCACTCAAATTAAATTACAGATCATCAGATTGGCTCAACAGGAACAGCTGTGTTCCATAAGACAATGTAGACTTCAAGGCAAGGGATAGTTGCAAGGATAAAGAATGACATTCCGTAATGATAAGAGGAGTCTAATGATCATAAATGTGTATATGCCTAAAAACAAAACTCTAAAATGCATGAATCAAAACCAAGAAAACAGAAAGATGTAGATTAATTTATAATTATAGCTGGGAATGTCAGCATTCCTCTCATATTAATTGATGGAACTAGGAGAAAAAGCTTTAGGGTACCAAAAATTTAACAACCTTACCCTAATTGACTTTTATATAATAATCTGCCCAACAATATTGGAAAACAAGTGCACTTTTCAAGTGAACATAAAGCATCCATGGAATGTGCAGCTGGAATGTTCATAAGGGTGGACTGTGATGATTAATTTTATGTATTGATTTGATTGAGTTTAGGGATGCCCCAACAGCTGATAAAATAATATTTCTTGCTCTGTCTGTAAGGATATTTTTGGAAGAGATTAGCATTTGAATCAGTAGACTGAGTAAAGAAGTTGGCTCTCACCAACATGGGCTGGCATGATCCAGTTCATTATGGGCCAGAACAGAACAAAAAGGCAGAGGACAACTGAATTGCTTCTTCTTCTTGACCTGGGGAATCCATATTCTCCTGCCCTCAGACATCAGAGCTCCTGGTTTTCCTACCTTTGGGCTCTGGGACTTACCCCAGTGCCTGTCACCCCCTCACATCTGCCCCCATTCCACCTCCACCTCCATTCTAAGGGTCTCAGGGCTTTGGCGTTTTGACACAGGCTGAGTTGTACCAATAGCTTTCCTGGCCATCCTGTCTGCAGATGGGATTATGGCACTGTCGGCCTCCACAATCATGTGAGCCAATAACCATAGTAGATCTTTTCATCTACATCATTAGATATCCTGTTGGTTCTGTTTCTCTGGAGAACACTTACTAATACATAGACCATATTCTCCCCATGAAATAATTCTCAATAAATATGTGAGGATTAAAATAATATGAAGTATGTTTTTGAACTGCAGGGAAAATACATAAGGAATCAATAACAGAAACGTATTTGGGAAACCCTCTAAATATTAGTATATTTATAAGCCCCCTTTAAAATAACATATGGGTTAAAAATTATAAAAGATATTTTAATATTTTAAATAAATAAATAAAATGTTAAAATTTGTGAACTGCACTTAAAGTACTGCTTAGAGCAAAAATGATAGCATTAAATTTTTATCTTTTTTTTTTAGATGAAGTCTCACTCGGTCACCCAGGCTGGAGTGCAATGGCACAATCTCATCTCACTGCAACCTCTACTTCCCAGGTTCAAACAATTCTCCTGCCCCAACCTTCCAAGTAGCTGGGATTACAGGCATGTGCTACCATACGGGGCTAATTTTTATATTTTTGGTAGAGACAGGGTTTCACTATGTTGGCCAGTCTGGTCTCGAACTCCTGACCTCAGGTGAGCCGCCTGCCTTGGCCTCCCAAAGTGCTGAATTTTTGTATTAGGAAGATGAAAAGTCTCCAATCAATTACTTAAGTTTATACATAGGAAAGTAGAAAATATAAATAAACAAAAAAGAAGTAAGTATAAAAGTTAATAATATAGAAAGTCAAAAAAATGGAAAAAAGCATTGAAACCAAAACTAGTTTCTTGGAAAGATCAATAAATTTGATATAAAAATAAACTAACCAGGAGACAAAAAGAGATGGAGGCAAATAAACAAGGAATGAAAGAGAAGATACCACTTCAGATCTTAGGGACACCATACAGATTATGAAAAGGGAAACTGCAAGATGTTATAAAATAGTTGCAACACATAATCTAAAAAAGAGTCATACTACTAATATGTAGAGAAAACTTCTACAAATTAAGAAGAAAAGTCACAGGTCAGACAGAATAGTCAGGAACAAGCCTGGACCAAAATTTCCAAATTGGAGCATTTAAGTGGTGACAATCACGAGAAAATATGCTCAAGCATCTTTCCAATGAGGGAAATTTCTATAAAAATAGCAATGTGATATCACTGCACTCACCCATAAAATATAATTTTAAAAATATTTGTCAAAATGTGGATCAACAGGACATCTCCTATACTGGTGTGCATATAAATCAATAATGTCACTTTGGAAAAAGTTTAATATTATGTATTAAATATTAAAATAATGTCCCCAAATTTTCCCATCTGGGTTATTACTCAAGGGCAAGGCACACTACTAAAGAATATATACAGAAACATTCAATGCAGCTTTATTCATATAACCACCAAAAATGGAAATAATAAAAATATCCATTAGCAAGAGAGTGAATAAATAAATTACAAATACAACGATATTCTAGAGAACAGAAAATATTCACAAGCTACAGCTATCAAAAACAGCATAAATGGATCTCAAATGGAATTTTGACCAAAGAAAAGTGTCAAAAAATAACATTATGAGTATGCAAAATTCACAAAAACTAGAATACTTTTTATATATACGGTTAGGTGATAATACAATAAAAATGCAAGAGAGTACTCACCACAAATATTAGAATAGTGATTACCTTTAGGTGAGGGAGAGGATAGTCTTGGGAGTGCTGGTAATGTCCTATTTCTTTAATTTGACAGAGTTTATGTTTCAATAAATTGTTGAGTTATACATGATGGTTTTTACACTTAAAAGAAAAAAATGTATTATTTCGAATGTAAGAGTTTCATAATATACCCCATCACAAAACCAATAAAACAGTTACTTCAGATGTTATTGTAAATTATTCTTAAAGAATCATCTCACTCACAGCATTCATTATAAAATATCAGTTCATAAACATATAAAGAAATAAGTAAAACCACATTGTAAAAATTATAAAAATTTATAGAGAGATATGTACCAGTCCTTGAATAAGAAGTTTTAAGGTAGTAAAAGTATTGATTCACCACAAAGGAGTTTTAATTTTATTGTTTTATTCAAAACTCCAGTGTTTGTTTCTTCTTTGATTTAAGAAAAAAAAATCACTAGGTTCAATATGTATTTACCTAAAATAATAACTACATGGGACTACCCACAAAAATGATGAAAATTAAAAGTAATAACGGAGATTTGCCAGTCAAATATATATACATATTTTAACGTGTCACGGTTTTATTTTAAGTGTGGCTCTGAAGAAGGTATATATTGATAGAAACCATTGCAACTTTATGTTTAATTTTAATGTAAAAAAGAATATACTTCACAGCAATAGGAAAATCATTATTTAGTAAATGATATTGTAGAGATTAATTAGTTAACTCTTTGGAAAAGAAAAAAATGCTTACTGTATACCCAAATACATTTGACCTGACTAATAGGTTTACATTTAAACCATTAACTTTACCTTCAGATTGGTTGGACTATCTATTAGCAGGCAAATATTCATGCTTACCAAAATTAGTAGAGCAAGTTAAATAGAGAAATGATGTGTATGAAGTCACTGAAGAATTGCTAAAGCAATGAGAGCTCCAGGGCCTTAGAATCTAGACTCAAGCACCTCTGAATGTGAGTGGGTCTTTGACAGCTCATTTTGCATGTGGGCATTTGTTAATGTTTGGCAAGAATAAAACTGCATGAGTTGAGACCACCAATGGGGAGGGGAGGCTTGAAACATTTGGCCAATTCATTTCGTCTCCAGGACATTTGCTGAGTACCAAAACTGCATGGAGTTTGAGATTAATAACATAAATAGAAAGCTACTGGAAAGAAGATCAGAGATCTTTGAGGGTGAGACTGAAAATAGTGATTAAGTCATGACAGTGAAGGACAGGGGGATACAGACTAGGAAAGGCTGTTGGCTAAAAACTCCACAGGGCGAGAGTAGACACATTAGGGTGGAAATCTTGCCTTGATTTAGCCCAGTCTCATTATATCGAGATAAACAGATATGATTATTTCTGACCAGGAAGGGAAGAGTGAATGACCCTTGCTAGAGAAAAATAATTTCATCAGGGCAGTCTCTATTTTTTACGTGCTTTTGTCTGGCATTTAATGAAAAAATATCATAAACCTACGATAAAAATTTATTTCCAAGAGCAAAGGGAAAAAAAACCCATAGCAACACTTTTGCAAGTGTTCCAGAAATTGTCTTTAACTGGGAATTTTATTATTATTATTATTATTATTATTATTATATTTTAAGTTCTAGGGTACGTGTGCACAATGTGCAGGTGTGTTACCTATGTATATGTGCCATGTTGGTGTGCTGCACCCATTAACTCGCCGTTTACATTAGGTATATCTCCTAATGCTATGCCTCCCCTCTCCCCCCTCCCCACAATAGGCCCCGGTGTGTGATGTTCCCCTTCCTGTGTCCAGGTGATCTCATTGTTCAATTTCCAACTATAAGTGAGAACATGCAGTATTTGGTTTTCTGTTCTTGCGATAGTTTGCTGAGAATGATGGTTTCCAGCTGCATCCATGTCCCTACAAAGGACACAAACTCATCCTTTTTAGGGCTGCATAATATTCCATGGTGTATATGTGCCACATTTTCTTAATCCAGTCTATCACTGATGGACATTTGGGTTGATTCCAAGTCTTCACTATTGTGAATAGTACTGCAATAAACATACATGTGCATGTGTCTTTATAGCAGCATGATTTATAATCCTTCAGGTATATACCCAGTAATGGGATGGCTGAGTCAAATGGCATTTCTAGTTCTAGATCCTTGAGGAATCACCACACTGTTTTCCACAATGGTTGAACTAGTTTACGGTCCCACCAACAGTGTAAAAGTGTTCCTATTTCTCCACATCCTCTCCAGTGCCTGTTGTTTCCTGATTTTTTAATGATTGCCATTCTAACTGGTGTGAGATGGTATCTCATTGTGGTTTTGATTTGCATTTCTCTGATGGTGAGCATATTTTCATGTGTCTGTTGGCTGTATGAATGTCTTCTTTTGAGAAGTGTCTGTTTATATCCTTTGCCCACTTTTTGATGGGGTTGTTTGTTTTTTTCTCGGAAATTTGATTGAGTTCTTTATAGGTTCTGGATATTAGTCCTTTGTCAGATGAGTAGATTGCAAAAATGTTCTCCCATCCTGTAGGCTGCCTGTTCACTCTGATGGTAGTTTCTTTTGCTGTGCGGAAGCTCTTTAGTTTAATTACATCCCATTTGTCAATTTTGGCTTTTGTTGTCATGGCTTTTGGTGTTTTAGACATGAAGTCCTTGCCCATGCCTATGACCTGAATGGTATTATCTAGGTTTTCTTCTAGGGTTTTTATGGTTTTAGGTCTAACATTTAAGCCTCTAATCCATCTTGAATTAATTTTCATATAAGGAGTAAGGAAAGGATCCAGTTTTAGCTTTCTACTTATAGCTAACCAATTTTCCCAGCACTATTTATTAAATAGGGAATCCTTTCCCCATTTCTTGTTTTTGTCAGGTTTGTCAAAGATCAGATGGCTGTAGTATTATTTCTGTGGTATTATTTCTGAGGGCTCTGTTCTGTTTCATTGGTCTGTATCTCTGGTTTGGTACCAGTAACATGCTGTTTTGGTTACTGTAGCCTTGTAGTATAGTTTGAAGTCAGGTAGCATGATGCCCCCAGCTTTGTTCTTTTGGCTTAGGATTGTCTTGGCAATGCAGGGTCTTTCTTGGTTCCATATGAACTTGAAAGCAGTTTTTTCCAATTCTGTGAAGAAAGTCATTGGTACCTTAATGGGGATGGCATTGAATCTATAAATTCCCTTGGACATATGGCCATTTTCACAATATTGATTCTTCCTGTCCATGAACATGGAATGTTCTTCCATTTGTTTGTGTCCTCTTTTATTTCATTGAGCAGTGGTTTGTAGTTCTCCTTGAAGAGATCCTTTACATCCGTTTTAAGTTGGATTCCTAGGTATTTTATTTTCTTTGAAGCTATTGTGAATGGGAGTTCATTCATGATTTGGCTCTCTGTCTGTTACTGGTGTATAAGAATGCTTGTGATTTTTGCACATTGATTTTGTATCCTGAGACTTTGCTGAAATTGCTTATCAGCTTAAGGAGATTTGGGGCTGAGATGATGGGGTTTTCTAAATATACAATCATGTCATCTGGCAACAGGGATAATTTGACTTCTTCTTTTCCTAACTGAATAACCTTTATTTCTTTCTCTTGCTTGATTGCCCTAGCCAGAACTTCCAACATTATGTTGAATAGGAGTGGTGAGAGAGGGCATCCCTGTCTTGTGCCAGTGTTCAAAGGGAATGCTTCCACTTTTTCCCCATTCAGTATGATATTGGCTGTGGGTTTGTCATAAATAGCTTTTATTATTTTGAGATACGTTCCATCAATAGCAAATTTATTGAGAGTTTTTAGCATGAAGGGCTGTTGAATTTTGTCAAAGGCCTTGTCTGCATCTATTGAGATAATCATATGGTTTTGTATTTGGTTCTGTTTATATGCTGGATTACATTTATTGATTTGTGTATGTTGAACCAGCCTTGCATCCCAGGGATGAAGCCCACTCGATCATGGTGTAGAAGCTTTTGGATGTGCTGCCGGATTCGGTTTGCCAGTATTTTATTGAGGATATTTACATCAATGTTCATCAGGGATATTGATCTAAAATTCTCTTTTTTTGTTGTATCTCTGTCAGGCTTTGGTATCAGGATGATGTTGGCCTCATAAAATGAGTTAGGGAAGATTCCCTCTTTTTCTATTGATTGGAAAAGTTTTAGAAGGAATGGTACCCACTCCTCCTTGTACCTCTGGTAGAGTTCGGCTGTGAATCAGTCTGGTCCTGGACTTTTTTGGTTGGTAGGCTATTAATTATTGCCTCAATTTCAGAGCCTGCTATTGGTCTATTCAGGGATTCAACTTATTCCTGGATTAGTCTTGGGAGAGTGTAAGTGTCCAGGAAATTATCAGTTTCTTCTAGGTTTTCTAGTTTATTTGCATAGAGGTGTTTGTAGTATTCTCTGATGGTAATTTGTATTTCTGTCGGGTCGGTGGTGATATCCCCTTTATCATTTTTCATTGTGTCTATTTGATTCTTCTCTTTTTTCTTCTTTATTAGTCTTGCTAGCAGTCTATCAATTTTGTTGATCTTTTCAAAAAACCAGCTTCTGGATTCATTGATTTTTTTGGAGGGTTTTTTTGTGTCTTTATCTCCTTCAGTTCTGTTCTGATCTTAGTTATTTCTTGCCTACTGCTAGCTTTTGAATGTGTTTGCTCTTGCTTCTCTTGTTCTTATAATTGTGATGTTAGGGTGTCAATTTTTGATCTTTCTTGCTTTCTCTTGTGGGCATTTAGTGCCATAAATTTCCCTCTACACACTACTTTAAATTTGTCACAGAGATTCTGGTATGTTGTATCGTTGTTCTCATTGGTTTCAAAGAACATCTTTATTTCTGCCTTCATTTCGTTATGTACCCAGTAGTCATTCAGGAGCAGGTTGTTCAGTTTCCATGTAGATGAGCGGTTTTGATTGAGTTTCTTAGTCCTGAGTTCTAGTTTGATTGCACTGTGGTCTGAGAGACAGTTTGTTATAATTTCTGTTCTTGCACATTTGCTGAGGAGTGCTTTATTTCCAACTATGTGGTCAATTTTGGAGTAAGTTCGATGTGGTGCTGAGAAGAATGTATATTCTGTTGATTTTGGGTGGAGAATTCTGTAGATGTCTATTAGGTCTGCTTGGTGCAGAGTTGAGTTCAATTCCTGGATATCCTTGTTAACTTTCTGTCTCGTTGATCTGTCTAATGTTGACAGTGGGGTGTTAAAGTCTCTCCTTATTATTTTATGGGAGCCTAAGTCTCTTTGTAAGTCTCTAAGGACTTGCTTTATGAATCTGGGTGCTCCTGTATTGGGTGCATATATATTTAGGATAGTTAGTTCTTCCTGTTGAATTGATCCCTTTACCATTATGTAATGGCCTTCTTTTTATCTTTTGATCTTTCATGGTTTAAAGTCTGTTTTATCAGAGACTAGTATTGCAACCCCCGCTTTTTTTTGTTCTCCATTTGCTTGGTAGATCTTCCTCTATCCCTTTATTTTGAGGCTATGTGTGTCTCTGCGTGTGAGATGGGTCTCCTGAATACAGCAAACTGATGGGTCTTGACTCTTTATCCAATTTGCCAGTCTGTGTCTTTTAATTGGACCATTTAGTCCATTTACATTTAAGGTTAATATTGTTATATGTGAACTTGATCCTGTCATTATGATATTACCTGGTTATTTTGCTCGTTAGTTGATGCAGTTTCTTCCTAGCATTGATGGTCTTTATATTTTGGCATGTTTTTGCAATGGCTGGTACCGGCTGTTCCTTTCCATGTTTAGTGCTTCCTTCAGGATCTCTTGTAGGGCAGGCCTGGTGGTGACAAAATCTCTAAGCATTTGCTTGTCTGTAAAGGATTTTATTTCTCCTTCACTTATGAAACTTAGTTTGGCTGGATATGAAATTCTGGGTTTAAAATTCTTTTCTTTAAGAATGTTGAATATTGGCCCCCACTCTCTTCTGACTTGGAGAGTTTCTGCCGAGAGATCTGCTGTTAGTCTGATGGGCTTCCCTTTGTGTGTAACCCGACCTTTCTCTCTGGCTGCCCTTAACATTTTTTCCTTCATTTCAACTTTGGTGAATCTGACAATTACGTGTCTTGGAGTTGCTCTTCTCAAGGAATATCTTTGTGGCATTCTCTGTATTTCCTGAATTTGAATGTTGGCCTGCCTTCCTAGGTTGGGGAAGTTCTCCTGCATGATATCCTGAAGAGTGTTTTCCAACTTGGTTCCATTTTCCCCATCACTTTCAGGCACACCAATAAGATGTAGATCTGGTCTTTTCACATAATTCCATATTTCTTGGAGGCTTTGTTCATTTCTTTTTCCTTTTTTTTCTCTGCACTTCTCTTCTTGCTTCATTTCATTCATTTGATCTTCAATCATTGATACTCTTTCTTCCATTTGATCGAGTGGGTTACTGAAGCTTGTACATTTGTCACGTATTTCTCATGTCATGATTCTTATCTCTGTCTTGTTTATGGCCTTCTCTGCATTTATTATTCTAGTTATCCATTCTTCCATTCTTCTTTAAGATTTTTAGTTTCTTTGTGCTGGTTACGTAGTTCCTCCTTTAGCTCTGAGAAGTTTGATCTACTGAAGCCTTGTCATCTCATCTCGTCAACGTTATTCTCCGTCCAGCTTTGATCCGTTGCTGGCGATGAGCTGCGTTCCTTTGGAGGGGGAGATGCACTCTGACTTTTTGAATTTCTAGCTTTTCTGCTCTGCTTTTCCCCATCTTTGTGGTTTTATCTGCCTTTGGTCTTTGATGACGGTGACATACTGATGGGGTTTTGATGTGGGTGTCCTTTCTGTTTGTTAGTTTTCCTTCTAACAGTCAGGACCCACAGCTGTAGGTCTGTTGGAGTTTGCTTGAGGTCCACTCCAGACCCTGTTTGCCTGGGTATCAGCAGTGGAGGCTGCAGGAGATAGAATATTGCTGAACAGGGAATATTGCTGTCTGATTCTTGCTCTGGAAGCTTCGTCTCAGGGTTGTAGCATGCCACGTGAGGTGTGAGGTGTCAGTCTGCACCTAATGGGGGATGTCTCCCAGTTAAGCTACTCAGGGGTCAGGGACCCACTTGAGCAGGCAATCAGGCAGTCTGTCCATTCTCAGATCTCAACCACTATGCTGGGAGATCCACCACTCTCTTCAAAGCTGTTCAGACAGGGCCATTTACCTCTGCTGAAGTTTCTTCTGCTTTTTGTTTAGCTATGCCCTGTCTCCGGAGGAGGAGTCTACAGAGGCAGGCTGACCTCCTTGTCATGTGGTGGGTTCCACCAAATTCTAGCTTCCCAGTGGCTTTGTTTACCTACTGAGGCCTCTGCAATGGTGGACACCCCTCCCCCAGTCTCTCTACCACCTTGCAGTTAGATCTCAGACTGCTGTGCTAGCAATGAGGGAGGCTTTGTGGGCATGGGACCCTCTGGACCAGGTGTGAGATATAATCTCCTGATGTGCCATTTGCTAAGACCCTTGGTAAAGTGCAGTATTAGGGTGGGAGTTACCCAATTTTCCAGGTGTTGTCTGTCTCAATTTCCTTTGGCTAGGAAAAGGAATTCCCTTCCCCCTTGTGCTTCCCAGGTGAGGCACTGTCTCACCCTGCTTCTGCTCTTGCTGGTCAGGCTGCACCCACGGACCAGCACCAACTGTCTGACATGCCCCAGTGAGATGAACCCAGTACCTCAGCTGAAAATGCAGAAATCACCCATCTTCTGTGTTGCTCACGCTGGGAGCTGGAGGCTGGAGCTGTTCTTATTCAGCCATCTTGGGTGTGTCCCTCTTGGGAAAAAGTTTTTAATAGAAACTATGATTAATAGATTCAAGAAATCAGGCAAAAATCTGTGAAAAATAGATTAAATGGAGTACTCTATCGATAATTGAGAAATCTATTTAATCAAAATGTTCAAATGAAAATTCCAAGACTGATAACGTATTTGAAATTAAAGAATCATTAGATTACTTAGATAGAATGTGGAATACACTAAAAGGCAGTTTGTGTGAAGTGGTATAAAGGTCCATAGAAAATAGTCCAACTCAAGTGAATTACTAAAAATAGAATATACAGAAAAACAATTAAAGCTACGTGGAATTTGTAATAAGTTTCTAAAGTTAACTTAATTGAAGACCCAGATGGAAATAAGAAAAAATGAAGAAGAATAATATTTAAAATGGTAATAATTGAGAATTTTACAAAACTCTTGGAAGACATTTAACTATGAGGAAAACAATCTCTTCATACCAAACAGGATAATTACATAGAAAATTATCTTGGACACATCATAGTAATATTGGTGAAAAACAAAAGACCAAAAAAAGTCATGAAAACATCCAGAGAAATAAAGGCACACCACCTATAACTGAAGGAAATCCTGTGCTATATTTCTTACCAAGAAATGGAACAACAAAACTAAAGCCAAAGACAATGGAATGGCATCTTCAAAGGGTTGAAAGAATTTATCTGCCAACCCATAACTCTATACTCAGAAAAAATATTTCAAAAATAAAAGTGAAATAAAGATATTTCTTTAGGTGACACAGAGAAAGTCTTTTTATTAGACTATAACATGTCAAGAGTGAATTGTCTGATCTCTAAAGTATACCTTAAAATGAAATAATGTATAACCAGCAACATAAGAGAGAGAGAATTCAATTACACAACACACTTGATTAACCAAAGAAAGGGCACAGAGGGAGGGGAAAAAAGCAGGAAGTCTGATAGAAAACAAAAACATAATGAAAATAATAAACTTGTCCAAATATAGGTAATTGCCAGATTGTTATGATCTGGCAAGGATAGAATTATAGGATCCCCTGTAAACCTTTGCTATCTTAAGTGGGCATGGTAATACAGTTCTTTTTTCCTGGGATGATATCAGAGGAGTCTACAGGGTAAATAGTCGGATTTTAACCACTTCCCAGGAGAAATGATACACCCACTTTGATGTCAGTGGAGGCCAAAAGGAAACCATTGTGATGCACTCACTACCTCTGGCAGTAATGAAGTGGCATCACTCCTCATTCTCCTGGTGGAGTGGTATCAGAGGAAGCCAGCTAAAACCGATGGTTTAAACAAGGTCCAGAATCTCCTACCATAATATCCCAATCTCCAGGTTTTAATTTGAAAAAATCATTCATCATACCAAGAAACACGAAGATATAAACTTAAGTGATGAAAAGATGATCAATAAATGCCAACTGAGTTGACAGAGATGTTAGAATTATATCAGAAAATTCTAACATTTTATATTAGCCATTACAAAATGCTTCAACAAATTAATACAAACATGCTTGTAATAAATGCAAAAATGGACAACACCAGTTAAGACAGAAAGCTCAACAACAACAAAAACTATAAGGAAGAACCCATCAGAACCTTTAGAACTGAAAAATATAATAAATAAAAATATATAGATAAACTCAAAACAAAATTTAGATGTAAAGGAAAGAATCTGTAAACCTGAAAATAAAACAATGGAAAAAATCCACTCTGAATGGCAGAGAGAAAACAGACTGGAATAAAATGATGAACAGAGCATAAGGAAACTATATAACTATAAAGCATATTTAACATTTGTTGCATTCTAGTGAAGAAAGAAGAAGAGAAAGAATGTGGAGCTGAAAAAGTACTTAGAAAAATAGTGGCTGAAATTTTTCAAAATTTGGTAAAAGACATAATTCAAGAAGCAAGGAAAACTATGAAATGATATATAATATTTAATCTTCTGGAAACCAAAGACAAAAACTTTTTTTTTTGAGAGCAGTGAGAGAAAGACAAAAAAACACCACACCTTGTGAATAACAAATAATTAGAATGACGGCAGAATTCCCATTAGAAACCACAGAAGCCAGAAGGAAGTTGCATAGTATTTTTCAAGCGTTGAGAGAAAAGCATGGTCAACTCAGTATCCTATATCCACTAAAAATAGCCTTCAGAAATGAAGGGAAAAATCAAGACATACTCAGGTAAAAAGTGGATAAGAGAATTTCTCACCAGAAGACTTAGTTTACTAGAATGGCTAAAGGAAGTTCTCAAAACAGAAAGAAAATGATAAAACAATTAACCCTAGAACGTCTGGACAAAGAAAGAATGTGGTTGGATAAACTAACCTAATAGACTCTCTCCTTTTCCTCTTGAGTTTTCTAAATAATGTGTGATATTACAGCAAAAGTTATAACCTCTGATATATGAAATATGCCACATAATATATATGTAAAAATGTGAGAGAATTCCATTGTAAACTGGGGAAGCTAAGGGGGTGCAAAATGAGGGATGATTTCTGTATTCACTCAAATGTATAAAGTATCCTTTGGGAGACTGAGGTGGGAGGACCACATGAGGCCAGCCTGGGCAACATAGTGAGATCCTTATCTCTATAAAAAATTATTTTTTAAAAAAAATTTAAAATTTTAACACATGTAGACTGTGGTAAGTTATGTATGTATAATGAAATAGCTAGAGCCATCACTAAAAAACTTGCATAAAGAGATACACTGAGAAACACTATTCATAAATCAAAATTAAATTCTAAAAAAAGTTTTAAGCAACTAAGGAGGATAAAAGCAGAAAAAAATAAAAAGCAGATAGGAAAAACAGAAAACAAAGAAGTAAATGGCAGACATAAGCCCTTATCTATCAGTGACTACTGATACTATGATAACAAAGATTCTAAAATGTAAATGGCCTAAATGTACCAATTGAAAGACATTAATTGCACTGGATTATAAATCATGACCTAACTATATGCTATCTATAAGAAATTCACCTCTAATACAATGCTATATGCAAACTGAAAGTAAAACGATGGAAACGTGTATTATGCGAACAATAATCACAATAAAGCAAGGGTAACAATAATAATATCAAGTACAGCAGAGATATCCAAAGCAAATAAAATTACCATTAGTAGAGAGAGATATTATATAATGGGTCAATTATATAAAAAATATATAAATAGGGATGAAATTATATAAATGTCTGATTCATCAAGAAGACTTAATAATCCTAAACGTGCATGTGACTAAGAACAGGGCTTAAAACACACAAAGCAAAATCTGATAAAACTGCAAGGAGAAACGACAAATCCACAGTCACTGCTGAAAACTTTGACAACTTTCCCCCAACCGTTGATAAAACAACTGGAAAGAAATTACTAAATATTGCCGGGTGCTGTGGCTCACGCCTGTAAGCCCAGCACTTTGGGAGGCTGAGGCGGGCGGATCACAAGGTCAGGAGATGGAGACCATCCTGGCTAACATGGTGAAACCCCGTCTCTACTAAAAATACAAAAAAATTGGCTGGACGTGGTGGCAGGCGCCTGTAGTCCCAGCTACTCGGGAGGCTGAGGCAGGAGAATGGCGTGAACCCAGGAGGCGGAGCTTGCAGTGAGCCCAGATCGCGCCATTGCCCTCCAGGCTGGGGAACAGAGCAAGACTCCATCTCAAAAACAAACAAACAAACAAAAAAAAGAAATTATCAAATATGCATAAGAATTCAATGACATTATCTCAACAAGAGTATCTAATTGACACTTATAAGACACTCTGCTCAATAATAGTAAAATACACATTCTTTTCAAGAGTTCACAAAACATAAGCCAAGTTACACTATATGGTGAGCCATAAAACAAACTTCAACAAATTTAAAATAATTGAGATCATACAGATTGTTTCCTAATCACAATAGAACTGAATTAGACATCAGTTATTTTGAGATTGGGAAAATTTCCAAACACTTGGAAACTCAGGAACAAACAAATAATCCACGGTTTAAAAAGGAAATCTGGAAGCAACTGTCAAAAACTGTGAAGAGTTTGAGATACCACCCTACTTAAAAAGCTCACAGAAGTGTTTTGCTCTTTCATGGATACCAACAGAAAAGGAACAAACGAGAGTGTCAGACAAGGACAGATTCTCTCAGCATGGCAAGCACTGTGATCATCTTGGATGTATTTATTCCCTTTGTCCTCTAAGTCCCATAGGATGATGCAGCAGCCCAGGTTGATGCTGTGCATGATGCAGGTGTAGATCACAGCTGAGTAGCCCTAAGATTAGGGAACTTGAATATTTTGCAGTGGTTGAAAGCAAACGTCCCCCTTGTCTTGGAGGGAGGCATTATCTTTATTAGACTAGAGAGCAAACACACCTCTGGAGCAATACGATCTCTAGATTTTATGGCTGTTCACCATTTAAATATACTTGAATACCTATTCTAGAACAAAAGGGCAATTAATAGCTTACTTACATGATGTGTAGGAACATAAGAGATCCAAGGCAAATTTTACCTAACAGAGGAACCATCACCACTTACACAAAACATTGCACTAGATGTTTAGTGACCATAAAGGGTTAAAGTAAACAAATGACTTAATCTTTGCATAAGAAAGCAAAATTATTAGTTCATGACATGATTGTGAACGTATAGAATCTGATGAATACATATTAGAATTAATGAGTAAATTTAGCAAGATGGCTGGATTTAAAGTCAATGTGCCAAAATCCATTTTATTTTTATACTCTCGTTACCATTAAATAGAAATGAAGCTGAAAATTACCATTTAAAATAGCATTGAAAAGAGCAAATATCTAAGGACAAATTTGATAAAATATGTGAAAGTCCTGCATAATAAAAATGACAAATAAAAACAACACACAACACAATAGTGGGAAATATAAAAAGAACAACATATACCATGATTATAGTTTGGAAAACTTAGTATTGCAAAAATGTCAGTTTTACCCAGATAAATTTAAAGAATCAACACGGTTCCAATAAAAACCCATCTGTGTGTGTGTGTGTGTGTGTGTGTGTGTGTGTGAACTGTAAAATATATATGAAGTTTCTAATGCTCAAGATGGCTAAGGAAACTTGGAAAAGAAAAACAAAGACAGAGGTTTACTGTAGCAGATATCAGGACTTGTTACTAGACTACAGTAATTAGGATAATTTAGCTTTATTGTAAACATAAACCCACAGCAGTAAAAAAGAAAAGAACATTCATATACTGTAATTATGACAAAGGCATCCCTGAAGTTACAGTAAGCGGGGAAAGAAGATATTTTCATTGAAAGTTGAGTTTATTGAATATGAAAAAATGAACCTTAACCCTTAGCTCACAATATAAACAAAAACCAATTTGAGGTTTATTGTGGCTTGTAAAATAGTACGATTGTAATAAGAAAACATAGAAGAAAATTTTCCTGAATTTATGGTAGCAAAATGTTTCTGAAACAAGAACACAAATATGTTGATCAAAAGAAAATAATAAGTTGAATTGCCTTAAAATTAAGAACTTCTGTTCAGCAAAAGACACCTGGGGGGATGAAAAAGGTAAGGGCAGACCCCTTATGCACTTATTATTCCCATAAGGATACCTGAGGCAGTGTTGACTTCCCTCAGATTTCTTTAAAAACACGACAACGGTTATTTGTTAGCAGCAGGATAACCAGGGGGAATCCTAACCCAAAATATTTTAGCAAGATATACTTCTTAGTCTAGAGTGTTGTTGTAAAGAAACCTAAATTTGTGGATCTAAGAATTACATGTGGGTGCACGTAGTCATGTCAACTCTCCTGTCTCCTTGCTTCCTCTGAGCTACTGTGCACCACACAAATTGTTAGTGCTCTTTTGTTAGAATAACCAGAACTAGTTCATTGGTTCTATAAAAATGCACAATAAAATGTGCCTTTAAAAATAAAAGGGGCAATTAGGAAAAGGCAGTGAGCCTCTGTTAGAGAGGGTTGCTACAGCTGCATGTGCTTTTTACTTGAATCCAGGAAACCATTAAGTGATTTTTGTTAGGTGTTAGGTGAGATGTCTGATCAGTATGAATCTTTTTTGGCCATTCAACCCTTTGGATAATGCACACCACTAACAGAGTATGAAACAGAGCGAGAGGAGATATTTGTAATACATATACCTGAAAAGTACTAGTATCCAAAATATATGAGGTATAGAAAGTATGGCTACAAATCAATTTTGAAAAGTCCATTAGCCCAATTTAAAAAATGGGAAAATGGTATTTCTAGCTTTAGATCCTTGAGGAATCACCACACTGTCTTCTGCAATGATTAAACTAATTTACACTCCCACCAACAGTGTAAAAGCGTTCCTATTTCTCCACATTCTTGCCTGCATCTGTTGTTTCCTGACTTTTTAATGATCACCATTCTAACTGGCATGAGATGTTATCTCATTGTGCTTTTGATTTGCATTTCTCTAATGACCAGTGATGATGAGCTTTTTTTTTCCATATGTTTGTTGGCTGCATAAATGTCTTCTTTTGAAAAGTGTCTGTTCATACCCTTTGCCCTCTTTTTGATGGGGCTGCTAATAATTATAAATCATTCTACTATAAAGACAAATGCACAAGACTTGGAACTAACCCAAATATCCATCAATTATAGACTGGATAAAGAAAATGTGGCACGTATACACCATGGAATACTATGCAGCCATAAAAAAACAATGAGTTCAGGCCCTTTGCAAGGACATGGATGAAACCAGAAAACATCATCCTCAGCAAACTAACACAGGAACAGAAAACCAAATATCACATGTTCTCATTCATAAGTGGGAGTTGAACAATGAGAACATATGGACACAGGGAAGGAACATCATACACTGGGGCCTGTCTGAGGGTGGGAGAAAAGGGGAGGGAGAGCATTAGGACAAATACCTAATGCATGTGGGACTTAAAATGTAGATGATGGGTTGATAGGTGCAGCAAACCACCATGGCACATGTGTATGCATGTAACAAACCTGCACATTCTGCACATGTATCCCAGAACTTAAAGAAAAAAAATTTTAACAAAACAAGGAAAAAAGAAGTGGAAAAAGAGACCAAAAAGTCACTTCGTAGAGGAGGGTATCCCAGTCACCAATATGTGCATGTGATGTTGCTGAACTTCACTAGTTAACTAGGAAGTACGTATTGAAATCATAATGCAATAGTCCTAAAACACACCAACATGCAAATGAAATAGAGGACAAAACAACCACTTACCAGAAAAGATGTAGAACAACTGGGGTGCTCATATGTTGCTGGAGGGGATATAATTTGATACATTCACTTCGATAAATTGTCCAATATTATCTAGTAAAGCAGAACATAAGCCTGCTCTATGTGACAGAAATTCAGCCTTAGTTACATAACCCACAGAATTCCAGCTTGTGTTCATCCAAAGACATACTAGGATGTTCCTGCAAAACTGTTTTTTATTGCCAAAAATTGCAAACAACCCTGAGTATCCGTATCAACATGGTTGAAAAGGATTATCACAAATATGATATTGAGCAAAATAATCCAGAGAATTCTGGCTGAAAACATACTGTATGATGCCTTTACTACA
This sequence comes from Theropithecus gelada, assembly GCF_003255815.1. Taxonomy (NCBI): domain Eukaryota; kingdom Metazoa; phylum Chordata; class Mammalia; order Primates; family Cercopithecidae; genus Theropithecus; species Theropithecus gelada. Next base: position 61,096,540 of record NC_037670.1, on the reverse strand, counting down.
AATTTTAAAAAGAAGCAAACTTACCTTATGATGTTATACATGAGGATGGTGGCTGCCATTTTGGGAGGGGTGAGAAATGATTGGAGAGAGACACGTGGGGCTTCCAGTGTTTGATCACAATTCCTTTCTTGATGTCAGTGCTGGCTGCTCAGGTGTTAAATATGTGATAGCCCATCAGGCTATCTGCTTATGGTTGACACAATTATGTACACAGGCTCTATATAAATTAAATTTCTATTCAGTTTTTAACAAAAGAAAATCCTCAATTGTTGTGAAATAATAGAGTAAATTTATAGCACAAATAAAGTGTAAGTCACTATTAGAACTTAATTTCAGGAAATACCTTTTAAAACCTTCAACTACAGATAAAAATAAAACATGAATTTGATGTATAAAAATACAAAATTACCAAAAGAAGTAAAACCATGGGAAAAGTATGTTTTATAAGGCAGGGAAATAGTTGATCCCCTCATAATATTAAGAAGTATTTGATGGCCTGGTGCGTTGACTCATGCCTGTCATGCTAGCACTTTGGGAGGCCGAGTTGGGTGATGACCTGAGGTCAGGAGTTCATGACCAACCTGGCCAACATGGCAAAACCCTGTCTATACAACATACAGAAATTAGTCAGGCATGGCGGTGCATGTCTATAATCCCAGCTACTCTGCACTCCAGTCTGGGTGACACAGTGAGATGCAATCTAAAAAAAAGAATGATGTAATAATTTAAACAATAAATGCCTAAGCGTTTTAATCTAATTGCCATTGTTTTGCATATATGTGTATGTGCATAAACACATGTATGTGTGTGCACATACATGCAAATGTGTCTATACATGTGTGTGTATAAGTGTATGTGTATACACATATATAATAGTAATCATAAAGCAGAATATCTCAGAGTGCCAATGAGTATATATAAATAGTTATAATTTCCTTAACGCAAAACAGTAATATTAAGTCAATAAATTTGCTAGATTATATATTCTTCGAGCCAAAATTTTACTTATAGGAGTGAATCCTAAGGAAAAAGCAAAGAAAGAACACAAAAAATGTAGCCACCAAGATATTTTTTTCAATATGATATTCGTGGAAATCATTAACCTTTCAAAAGTATGAGATTGGTTAAATAGTGAAACTGTTCCATATTTTAGAGTATTTGACAGCTATTAAAGTAATTGTATGGAAAATCATTAATAAAAATAAAGCTTTAATGAGAATAATTATACATAATTATGGTAATATATTTCTAGTAATAAAGACAGTAATAGATTAAGGTACATATAATTATGGATATACATAAAATATTAGCAATTTTGGGGGTTTGTAGAATTATGGATTTGTATATGCTTAATGTTTTGGAGTAAATATAACTTACTTTTACATTCAGAAAAATGAACAAAATAATAAAAATAGCATTTGTTGCAAATATAAGACATTAACATATTAATAATACCAAATGTAACATACCTTAATATTCCTCATGCTTAAAATTCTTTCAATTTGGTAAGAAACATGTTAAAACTATGATTTGATATTGAGTAAAGGATGAGAATCATAAAGCTGTAAATGGAAAAATACAAAAATATTTCCATGAATAATAAAATGTGCATTCAGAAAACAATTAGAAATAACTTTGGATTATAAAATGTATTTTGAATAAAAATAATAAATTATGACAAGGTTGCATGATATAAGCATTCCCACACTGGTGGGAAAAAAAAACAGCTAAATATGCAGTATCTTAAAAAATTAACAACATGTATCAAGATCCTTAAAGATCTTCTTTCATATTTAACTGATAATCTCACTTTTAAGAATTCTTGCTAGTGATTAAAAATGCCAAATGAACTGATATGCAAAGGTATTTCTTACTGTAGTACTTTTAATAGCACAAGTAATTTAAGCCCAAATGTATTCCCAAATTATAATTATTAAATGCTTAATTGCAGCCCCCCTTAATAAACCTGGAGACTATATTTTAATGTGATTCTTCTCTATCCTATGTGATGATACAAGAAAAAACTACATTGTTTTATAGAGTACTCGAAGTAAGTAAAGATTTTTTAAAATCTCAGTTATGCAAACACCATACATGCACACAGAAGAAGAAAATAAAAATGTTGTTAATTCTCATTGTGGAACACAAATAAACATATTTTTCCCTACGGTTTTCTCGATTGTTTTATTTATTAAATATTCCCATTACATTGAAAATTCAATACTTTGATACACAAATACATTTTCAAGTTTAAAAAATACACCCTGTAAATATTTTTCTTTAAAATGCATGCTATGAGCTGGGCGCGGTGGCTCATGCCTGTAATCCCAGCACTTTGGGAGGCCAAGGTGGGCAGATCACTTGATCCTAGGAGTTCGAGACCAGCCCGGGCAACATGATGAAAACCCATCTCTACTAAAAATACAAAAACATTAACTGGGCATGATGGTGCCCACCAGTGTTCCCAGCTACTCGGGAGACTTAGGCATGAGAATTGCTTGAACCTGGCAGTGAGCAGAGATCATGCCACTGCACTCCAGCCTGGGTGACAGAGCAAGACTCTATCTCAAAGAAAAGAAAAGAAATAAAAACCATATTATTTATTTACTTTGAACCAAGACACAACCTGCATAGTTAGACACATAAGGTGTTTGGCATGTTTTCTCAATGTTGAAATGGAATGAGCTCATTGAACGTAGACACTATTCTTATGAAGAATAACTGTCTTAGTAGACATGTCCTTTAAAAATATATGGAGAAACTATACTTTAATATAGTAATACTCTAAGAATTATTGAACAATTACTAACTTAATTATAATGTGATGTTGTTTTGGTACTATGCACCATTTTTTCTGGACTGCTAACATTTTGGCTCTGGATTCTAGACGATGAACTATAAAAGCACTTATTTTTAGAGTGGAGATTCTCTTTTGCTTGAATCTGGATGTGTTATAATAATAAGCAGTTAGTACAGTGATAAAATTTGTAACGCTCACATTTTTAATGAAACAACCAGGTGAAAGATTCAACAATAAACTTAAAAGCATATTAAGTGTGTAATACCAACATCTTCAAACAATTCATACTTGAAAATAAAGTTATTTTATGTTGCTGATTTGGTCATTGACTCATGAATTTTGTATTTTGCCCTCATTAAAGACAGCCAGAAATCATTAAAAAGTCAGGAAACAACAGGTGCTGGAGAGGATGTGGAGAAATAGGAACACTTTTACACTGTTGGTGGGATTGTAAACTAGTTCAACCATTGTGGAAGACAGTGTGGTGATTCCTCAAGGATCTAGAACTAGAAATACCATTTGACCCAGCCATCTCATTACTGGGTATACACCTAAAGTATTATAAATCATGCTGCTATAAAGACACATGCACATGTATGTTTATTGAGGCACTATTCACAATAGCAAAGACTTGGAATCAACCCAAATGTCAATCAGTGACAGACTGGATTAAGAAAATGTGGCACATATACATCATGGAATATTATGCAGCCATAAAAAAGGATGAGTTTGTGTCCTTTGTAGGGAGAGCTGGAAACCATTATTCTCAGCAAACTATCACAAGAACAGAAAACCAAATGCCACACAATGAGATCACTTGGACACAGAAGGGGAACATCACACACCGGGGCCTATTGTGGGGAGTGGGGAGAGGGGAGGGATAGCATTAGGAGATATACCTAATGCAAATGACAAGTTAATGGGTGCAGCACACCAACATGGCACATGTAAACATATGTAACACACCTGCACGTTGTGCACATGTACCCTAGAACTTAAAGTATAATAAAAAAAAAAAAAGAAAGAAAAGAGACATCAAACAAAGCTAAATGTATCTTAGCAGATACTTGTAATTTCAAGACATTTGTTATCAATGCACATGTTTATAAAATACACTCTGTAATGATACAATGTAAAGGGGTGGATTGCACCTTTTGGAAAAGAGTCTAAAATGCAATTTGAACATGCTCTTAAAATTAAAAATTCTGAGTGAATTAAAAAAAAAAAAACACCTACTTCTAATATCTTGGAATCACTCTTTGTTGCATGATATTTTCGCAGCATTTCCAACCAGGAAAGTATAATCACATTCAAAGTTATCTTGCTCAGCTGGATCTATTCATTGCAAAGACACATTCAGCATTTTCTTAGAACTGATCTTGTCTGTAAGCAAAACTACACCTCATGGTGAACTAAAGCAAAACACAACAAGACATAATTTCATCCAGAAGAGAGAAGAATGCTAACCTTCTTGTCTCGAACTATTCATACGTTCTATGACTAAGAGAGCTAAACCATCTGTCATGGGAACACCTACAAAAATGATTTTTTTTTTTTTTTTTTCTGTGTACAAAAGGCTTAGCCTGTTCCATGGTATGGCAGAATGAAAAAGCCTTCATTTTATTTGCTTTTTGAACATTAGAATGATTAAGGGATGGGTTATTTAGAAGTGTGTTTTTTAACTTCCGAGTATTTGAATATTTTCCAGATATATTTTCTGTTACTGGTGTAACTTCACCATGGTCAGAAAAATATTCTATAGGAAAATATTCTGTAGGAATATACAAGTTTACAGTTTTTAAAGTTTTATTTTTTAAGTTGAGATCGATCTTGGTGAATGTTCATGAAAACAATGTATATCCCACTGTCATTGAGAAGAGCGTTAGTTGATAGTGTTATTCACATTTCTGTTATTCTCAATAATTATCTATCAAGTTTTTCTGCTGATTACAAGAAAGAGGTGTTGAAATCTCTGACTTTAACTATGGATTGGCCTACTTAGCTTTTCAGTTCTATAATTTTGTATTTCATGTATTTTGAAATACAAGCCCTATTGTTATGTGTTATACATTTAAGATTGTTAGATCTTCTTGATAAATTAGTGCTTTTATCATGATGGGTATTTACTATCATTGGTGTATTTCATGTTCTAAAGTCCAGCCACTTCACCTTTTTTTTGGTTAGTGTTAGCATAACCTTTTCAATGATATAGCTTTTAAGACTTTTAACATTTTAGAGAAAATGTCTTATAATTGCGTATAGTTTGGTCTTTCTTTTATACTTAATATAAAAAATCTGTCATTTAATGGGTGAGCTTATATCATTTATATTTAAGATAATTATTGATATGATTGTACTTAAATTTACCATCTTGCTGCTTTTTCATTTTGTTTTGTTTTTATCAATTCTGTTCTCTTTTTTTCTGCCTGCTTTTGGATTTTTTTTTATGATTCAATTGTTTCTCTATTACAGCTTATTAGCTACAAATCTTTTTTCCATTTTTTTTAGTCTTACCTTAGGGCTTACAATATAAATCTTTAATTTATCACCATCCAATTTCAAAATACTTATACCGTATGTATAAGAATTTCATAATAGTGCCCTTTCAATTACTCCCTCCCAAACTTTGTGCCAGTGCTGTCATATGTGTTAAAATATATCTTATTAACTACTCAAGACATTGTTACTATTCTTTACTAAATGTTAATTATCTTTTAAATAAGTGAAAAATAAAAAAAAATATGCACTTTAAAATTACATTCTGTTTGCCATTTGAAGCTATTCATTCCTTTGTATAAATCTAAATTTTTATGTCTGGTATTGTTTCTTGTAACTAAAGAAATTCCTTTAATATTTCTTTAAGTTCGGATCTCCAGGCAATGAATACTCTTAGATATTTTCAGGGGAAATATGTTATTTTACCTTCATTTTTGAAAAATATTTTCACAGAACATAGAATTCCAGGGTTTCAGATTTTGTTTTCAGTACTGTCAAAAGGCTGCTCTGCTGTTTTTGCTTTATATAATTTTTATTAGAAGTATGATGTACTCCTTAACTTTGTTCTATATATAATGTGTCTTTTTTCTCTGTCTTCAAACATTTCTCTTTATCTTTGCATTGTAGCTCTTTGAATATTACATATTTAGGCTTTTTACCTCCTTGGGGTTCTCTAAAATTATTGGATCTGTGATTTGATTTCATCATTATTTCTGAAAATTCTCAATCATTGTCTCTGCTATGGCTTCCCTCTTTCTTCCCTCTGGTATTCCAAATATAGTGGCCCTTTTTTTTTTTATCGTCCACCACTCGTAAGTGCATCTTTTAAAAAAATTCTCACTTTTCTTTTTGTGTTTCAGTTTGGATAATTTCTATTGTCCTATCTTCAATTTTACTTATTTTTTCCTCAACTATTTTGTGTCTACTAATAATCTCATAAAAGGAATTCTTCTGACACTACTTTTTTTCTAGTGCTTCCATTGTATGATTTTTATAGTTTTTAAATATCTGTTCAAATTCCCCATTTAAATGCATGTTTTCTAATATTATTACTAGATATTTATTTCTGGATGATCTTTGAATCTGGTTGTTTGGATTATCTTTTCTCTTGGCAATGGAATGTTTTTGCTTGCATTGTTTTCTTTTTGTGTGTGTGTGTCTTAATGTTTGACTCTGAATGCCAGGCACCACGCTGATAGGAAAGGTGCACACAGTAATTTTACTAGGAAATGGGCACATCGTTCTTCTGTTCAAAACAGTAGTGTGTGCCTCTGTGTGTGTGTGTGTGCGTGTGTGTGTGTGTGTATGTCGGCAGTTTTTGAGATGGGTTTAGGATCTGTTAGTAGAGTGAGGGCTTTGGGACCAGAGGGGTTTTAACAACTTTTTGCAATTTCACCTTTTAGCTTGTTTATATGCTTATGACAAAGAAGGCACTCCACTCTTTCCCTGATCCCAGAAGTAGACTGTTGTTACTTTTTTTCTTTTTATTAAATAAACTTTATTTTTCAGAGAAGTTTTAGGTCTACAAAAAATTGAACAGAAAGCATAGAGAGTTCCCATATACTCTAATGTGTATGTGCACACACACACACGCTCCACATACACATACTACAACTACACACAGTTTCTCTATTATTAGAATCAGTTCTGTTTATTTGTTACAATGGATGGGCAAATATTGATACATTAGTTCATTCTCTGTGTGGTACTTTCTGTGGGTTTTAACAAATGTATAGTGACAGATCTCTGGCACTACAGGTTGGTAACAGTTGCCCTGTTGTAAGAATCCTCCATGCTCCTCCTAGTCATCCCTCCCTCCCTCCCTCCCTCCAGATGCTTGGCAACTGCTGACATTTTTACCATCTCCATAGTTGTGCCTTTTCTAGAATGTCATATATTTGGAATCATACTGTATATAGTCTTTTTGCATTTGCTTCTTTGGCTTAGCAATATGCTTTTAAGATTCTTCCATGTCTTTTCATAGCTTAGTAGCTGATTTCTTTTCATTGCTGGGACTACTCCCTTGTATGGACATCCCACAGTTTGTTCATCTATTCACCTATTGAAGTACGTCTTGATTGCTCAAACAGACTTTATAATTCTTAAGCTCCTCCACACTGAGTCTGCAGAAATTCATGAATTGCAGTCTAAGTGTTCTGACAGGTGCCAGCAGTCTGCTTCTGTTCCGGAACTTCTGTTCCTGCTAAGTGTGGTTCTCTGTTCACCTGTTTCCCCAATACTGAGAGCAGATGTTTTTCCTGTGACCTCAGTTCTCTGAAGGATATAGGAGATGATGATTTTCTGCTTGTTCAGCTTTTCGCTTCTCTTGTTGTGAGGATGGGAGTGACAATCTCCAAATTCTTTACATGTCAGACTGGAAATGATACATCTGCTGCTGACTTTTAGTCACTGCTTAATAGCCTCATAGTGAAAGGCAGGGGGATTCTGGATTGTCTTAGCCCACCTGCAGGTTTTGTTACTTTTAGTGTGACTGCTCCTTGAAGGTGAGTCTTCTTCTTCATTTCTCCCCGTCTTCTCTGTGGCAAACAGGCATTGCCAAATATTTGGGGCTGGTCTTTTGTGGGAGAGAGTTTCCTGCTTCTCCCTTACTGGTATGAAAGCTCGAATGGGACTGGTATAGGTGCTGGATCACAGAAGTATTTCTGTTCCTCCTCTAAGGGTGGGAGGACTTTCCATTTTGCCATCTGCCATCAGTGATGGATGTTTACATGACAAATTTGTCTCTTCTCCGCTCTGCTTAATTTGTTGGTTTGTTCTATATGAGAAAGGGCAGCCGGAATAGGGAGGGTGTCATACGTTTCCAACAATGGTGACTGATCCTTGCAGTAGACTTTCTGTGGACCCCACCTCTGCCCCTATTCTTCTTGTGATCATCCAGCTGAGGACCAGTGGAAAAGAGCCTGTGAATGCACATGAGCTCCCTTTGTGTCTGGGTTCCCTGGAGTTTCTTAACTGTCATTCTAGCAGACAGACAGTCTTCAACAACTCTTTCAAATGTTAGCTGCTTTCTTTTCACCCATATATATGGCAACCATTCCTCACTCCCGCACTGTGTCTCCAGTTTTTCACACCGTGATCCTTCCTCTCCTGGGGTTTTAGGCTGCTCGATTGCCTGCTCTCTGCTAGCTTCAGAGTATGTTATGATTTGCAGGATATCGGGCAACTAAAAAGGTGCTAATATTGTAGCTACTCTTTCCACTTTCCTAGGCAGACGTGGAATCAGAGGCTATTTTTAATCATCTAAATTGGGTTTTAATTATGGTAGCCTCACCAGCGAGATGTGTTCAGTAAACTCTTCAGAGCTTATTCATTCCAACAACATGAGGAGGGTGATAAGTGTATTTTATTTCTTTATCTTCATAACAAAATGTTGAAAAAAAAAGGGATGGTATAACTTACAAAAAAAACTACAGTTTGCTATGAGACTAAGAAATTGACAGAAATTCATGGTAAAGGATAATAAGGTGAAGAATATCATAAGGCCTTATATAATTGGTATAGATGGAAGAGCAAATAAAATATGTCCCCAAGAGAAGAACAAACCATTTTCTCAGGAAAGGAACACAGAAATTTGAAGGAAATTACTCCCTTGAGTCCTCATAAAGAGGCACAGTGTGACATAGTAGATAACAACCAAAACAGCATCCCCCAAATAAATACGTTTTATGGTGTTATGTGTTTCTTACTTGTTCTACGGAAGTTGAGGGCATGATGCCAAACCCCAATTCAGTAAAAGTACTATATAAAAGAAGCAAAAAACCCCTACAAAAACAACAAACAAATCCACATAGGCATTCTTCTCTTGAGTTTTGAATAAGGTCTAGAATGTGAACAGGCAAGGTTGTTGAATGGACTGTGCAGCTTTTAAGCAACCCTCTAACCCTCTATAGATATTAGTTTCATAACTGAGATATTAGCTAATGTTGAGGAGAAGTATGTATCCCATAAGCACATATATTATACTATGTATATCAAAAAATCCAGAACAGAGTACAGATTATTCTATGATTGTAATTGGGAAAAATACACAGTTACATAGGCTCTTGAGAGCTAAAGCACTCTAAATAATTATGAAGCCTGAACATACGGTCCTCCCAAGCTTGCTTTATTAGGAGATATTGAAGAAACATGTGTGAAGAGTCAAGATTCCCCTGCTACATGGGAACCTGAGGGTTTAAGGCCCTAAGGGGTGATTCTACGAACCTTACACGAGTGTCGTGTAAAACACAGGCCATAGCGTATTTTAAATTTTTCATTAAATCTGAAAATTGGTATATTTTTATTCAGTTTGCAGATATGACCCTCTGTACTGGATTCTCCTTTATAAGTGCAATAATCTGTATTTATTTCTCTTCTATGTGGTTTCCTGCAATCACTCTAACAGAACTTGAAGCCTCTGTATGAGACAGAGGGTGTCATTATTTTAAAAGTACCTAAACCTATGTCTGACAGAAATGACTTCCCTAGACGAAGTGGGAAAACAGAACTTTGTCTATTATACATTTATAATAATCAACCCTTTGGTTGAGATATGGCACGGAAATTAAACATACTTTGGACCTTGTATTTTTAGTGATAAATGAAGTTACAATTAGCAAAGCTAAAAGGATAACATCAGTTTATACTATCATTTTTACTGTGAGAAATCATTATTTTTTGATGAGGAACTAATACAACCACACAGACCACTTTAGGTGATATTTGGAAAGTTGATGTCTATGTTTAAGGTATCGATGGTAAACACTTCAGTCTTTTTGTTAAAAGCAGAAAACGCACCTTAGAGGAATAAAATTAAAACTCTGTCCAATGGAAACAATTTCTTTTCCTTATTATTTCTCATCTACCTCTAAGGGGCACAGTAAGATAATTAAGTATTAGGATGGGCCAAAATAACAGAAATGTTATTTTTTGAAATGTCAAATTTCACTTTAAACACTATAACTTATTTTACTTTTAGGTAGAGAAAAACTTCACGTTGACACAATTAAGTCATCTATATGATAAAGAAAAAGTCCATGTGGAAGAAACAAGTAGAAATTAGCATATTTCTGCCATTGGCTACACATTTGAAACGGAAGCATTCTGTCAAATTTCAGAATAAGTGAGTGTCCAATGCCAACAAATCAGTATTTGACATGAAATAGGGTTGATAAGTAAGTATTAGAGATGCTCATTTTTATTAATTAGACAGTGCTCTGACAAGATTTCATCCAGCTGACAGCAGGTTAGAATTTCAGTTCCTATGTTTTCTAATGCTAACTGTGCCTCAGACACTACAGATAGGCCTGGGAAACCCTCAAATCATTTGGCAAATTTTTAACAATATTCTGTAAAATAGGAAAATCAATCGTGTCTGACCTCACAGCAGCAGCTTGAAGAAGAATGACCTCAGTGCTAAAGAAAACTGTATTATTGGCGATGCTGATAATTTTAATAGAATACCACTATGTCTTAAGAAAATACAGATTGTGACAGTTCTCAAGGCTCAGAATAAATCTAAATGAGGATTTTCTCACATGGAAGAAATGAGAAAATATGTCATAATGTTTTTGAGTATTTCAGGGGAAGCTGCCAAGAAGAATCCTGGTATGAACACTGGAACACGAAGTCAGAGACCAACGTTGAAGGCCAATAGGGTTCCAAATATTTATGGTTTTTTGTTTCTTTTTGTTCCTTTCCACTTCTTGAATGTTTCATTAAGATTATCTTTCTTCTGCCAAAAAAACACCTTTACTATATCCCTTAGACCAGATATGTGGGCCACACATTTTTTCTTATTATTTTTTTGGTCTTAATTTTTTTTTCTTCTATCCTTATTCTGGAAATATATTTGTGATGGATTTGGATGCTAGATTGACAGGTTTTTTTTCCCCCCTACTACCATTATATTCTATCTCTCTCTTTTTTGTTTTACCATGAAAATAACTTTTCTGGCTGGATGCGGTGGCTCACGCCTTTAATCCCAGCACTTTGGGAGGCCAAGGCAGGCAGATCACGAGATCAGGAGATCGAGACCATCCTGGCTAACACGGTGAAACCCTGTCTCTACTAAAACAAACAAACAAACAAACAAAAAGTTAGCCTGGCGAGGTGGCAGGCGCCTCTAGTCCCAGCTACTCCAGAGGCTGAGACAGGAGAATGGTGTGAACCTGGGAGGCGGAGCTTGCAGTAAGTCAAGAGAATGGTGTGAACTGGGGAGGCGGAGCTTGCAGTGAGCCGAGATCACGCCACTGCACTCCAGAGCGAGACTCCGTCTCAAAAAAAAAAAAAAAAAAGAAAAAAGAAAATTACTTTTCTTCTTTGATCTGGAACATGTAAATATACACAAACTTCTGAAATAAACGTAAGATGTTAAGTTAAATTTTTTGTAAACCTTAGCTTTACACCCACCTTCCCCCGTCCACAAAAGTATGGTTCTTTTCTGGGACAGGGGACTAGGAGTGGGTTGGTAAATATGCAATTTCTGAAAGATCTCATTTTGTAAAGATAAATACTTATTTTTTTAATTATACTTTAAGTTCTGGGACTCATGTGCAGAACATGCAGATTTGTTACATAGGTATACATGTGCCATGGTGGTTTGCTGCACCCAACAACCCGTCATCTATGTTAGGTATTTCTGCTAATGCTATCCCTCCCCTTGCCCCCAACTCCCTGACAGGTCCCAGTGTGTGATATTCCCCTCCCTGTGTCCATATATTCTCATTGTTCAATTCCCACTTACGAGTGAGAATATGCAGTGTTTGGTTTTCTGTTCCTGTGTTAGTTTGCTGAGAATGACGGTTTCCAGCTTCATCCAGGTCTCTGCAAAGGACATGAACTCATTCTTTTTTATGACTGCATAGTATTCCATGATGTATATGTGCCACATTTTCTTTACCCAGGCTATCACTGATGGACATTTGGGTTGTTTCCAAGTCTTTTTACAGAATGGGAGAATATTTTTGCAATCTATCCATCTAGCAAAGGGCTAATATCCAGAATATATAAGGAACTTAAACAAACTTACAAGAAAAAAAAACAAACAACTCCATCAAAAAGTGAGTGGGGGATATGAACAGACACTTTTCAAAAGAAGACATTTATGCAGCCAGCAAACATATGAAAAAAAGCTCATCATCACTGGGCATTAAAGAAATGCAAATCAAAACCACAATGAGATACCATTTCATGCCAATTAGAATGGTGATCATTAAAAAGTGAGGAAACAACAGATGCTGGAGAGGATGTGGAGAAATAGGAACAATTTTACACTGTTTGTGGGAGTGTAAATTAGTTCAACCATTGTTGGAGACAGTGTGGTGGTTCCTGAAGGATCTAGAACTAAAAATGCCATTTGACCCAGTGATCCCATTACTGGGTACATACCCAGAGGATTATATATCATTCTAATATAAAGACACATGCACACATATGTTTATTGTAGCACTACTTACAAAAGATAAATATTTCTAACAAATAATGTGACAATAAATTATGAGGGAAAGAAGGTGTGAATGGGAGGAGGCAATACATTTAAAGTGTTTTTCTCTTCAGATAATATCTCAAGATAGGTACATGTGTCCCAGCAAAATAAAATGTTTTCATTAATTATTTCTGAATGATAGGATTATTTAGTTTAACTTTTTTACTCTCTGAATTTTCTACATAGCAGGCATTTTATTTTATACTAAAAAATGGCTTCTTAAAAATTATCTTATACTCTTTAACGTATTGCTCATCAACATATTTTTCCTTTCCTCAATGTGCAATTTAAAATTACTCTGTGTGTATTGTTTACACTTTCCCTTTTTTAATTTAAGAGAAATACTAAGCAGAGGATATGTATGTGTGTGTATGCGTGTGTGTGCATATATGTATATATGTATTTAAATTTGGGATTGTCCAACTATTTGTCTTGCTAGTTCTTCCTTTTGAAGATCAACAGCCTTATGTTACTTGAGTCATAGTACTTAGGAGAAATCTTATTATGGCTATTATACCTGTCATAAATAATGCAATATTGACCTAACTAGCCAATAGCATTCTGAAAACTCTTTCAAGGAAACATATTGATGAAGTTAAATGAATCTTAGTGACCAATACTTACATTATCACTATCCACTCCGCATTTTCAGTTATTCATTTACCCTCTATACAAGAAGACCAAATTTGATCATTTGTTCAATGCTTTCAGTAACTTTGGGTTCATGTTAATGTTCTAAATTACATAATCTTTTTGATATTCTTGGAAATAAGTTACTTTTCTTCATGTTCAGTTTCATATCAATGCTAACGCTTTCTATATCTATACAAAGTAGTTGTGGATTTATTTTTATATTTATGTGAAAATGAAAATCATCTGAAATAAAAGTTGTTGTATCGAAATAGTTAATTCTTGGGAATTGCCTGCTGTGTACTTCAGAATTTTTAATGTTTGAATGGTCAGCCAGATATTGGATCCCACTCTGACACAAAGCAAGAAATCATTTAGGGTATACCTGAAGCCTGTGTGTGTGATCAGATGACTCTCATTGGGGGATAGTTAGATGGACAGTCTCTGATTAATTGATTCTCAGGTCAGAAACTTGTGCAAAAGCTAACAGTTCTCATGGCACCCTGCTTCTAATAAACTACTGACGAAATGTATAAAAAAATATTATCGTATCATCTCTTTCATTTTCTGCCTTATGAATGTATTTATATAAAAAGTCATTTGACAAGTTATCATTAATAAATAAATTTTCCTGTGCCTCCCAGATATTTCCAGAGAGCTCATCACAAAATGAATTTGAAGGATTTCTTCGGGATGCACAGGATGGTGTGATTTTAGAAACTGTAATCTCTATCTTATCATTACATTCAGCCATGATAGAGCAAGAATATCATTGATCACTTCAAATATATATAAGTGATTGCCTCACCATGACACTTGTGAAGATTACAGGCCAGTTGTTTTGCAGAATGTTTCCCATTTTTCATTTTTATTTCTCATGATTTGATTCATATTGGAACTTAGCAAGAACATTACATATGGGATGCTGTGATCTTTTTGTTGCATCCCATCTGGTAACATATGTTTGACTCCTTATAATTGGTAATATAAATTTAATTGAAGGCTAAAAAAATGCTTAAAATACTAAAGAAATGGAAAACCAGGAAGATGAGCCTAGCACTTGAAACCATATTTCTTATAGAAATGTATGACAATTCTAGTGTTTCTTTTTGGCTTCTGCTTTCAGTGGAGGCATTGAGAAGCTGACAAACTGAGTGCAGATGTTAACCCACTTGTAAGGCTAATGAGACAAAAATTGTTCTCAAAAAAGAGAGATAGATGCCCTGGAATTATCATACAACATTAAGTTGAGGACACAAAAGGGTAAGGATTATTTGAAATAGACCTTTCCTCAAAGGGTTGGAAACACAGCTTCCAGACAAATCAATCCCTGCTTTGATTAATCTAGTTTTACAGATTACATACCTACGTACACAGAAAACTCAAAAGCCTTCTCTCTGTGTGTTATAAGATACTGCCAGTTTTGCTAAGTTTGTGGTATACAAGGTAAAAATATGTGTAAATTGAGTATCTATATGATACTAATAAGCAGAACAACATTTTTTTAAAAGGTCACATCTTTTAATGAAGGTTCGGTAATATAAAGAAAGTACTTATCTCTAGACTGATTTATATTTATTAAATTAACAAAAACATTATAACTTTACATGGAAATCAAATGCCAAAAGATGGCCAAGACATGTAATTGTCTCTTAATGTTGGTTTTCATTTCTTTTGTGTAAATGGCTCGGACTGTGATTGCTGGGTTATGTAATAAGTGCTTGTTTCATTTTCTAAGAAACTGCCGAACATTCTTCCAAGGCAGCTGTACCATTTTGCAGTCCCATTTGCCAGAGTTCAGCAGTTTCAGTGTTTTAAAAATCAATTCTTATATATGAGTAATGGGGTATTTCACTGTGGTTTTAATTTGCATTTCCCTAATACCAGGAAAATGTTTTCAAAAGAAATTCTTAAAGAATAATAAAAACATGCTTCATCCACCAAGAGATGACTGAGAGGCGGCTGGCAGTAAGTATTGACTAAGTTCAACTGTAAATCTAAGACTTAAAAAAAGTATCTCTAAGGGGGAAAAGTGGTATATAAATGATAGATGATTTGGTTAAGTAGAAATAACAACTTAAAATTGGAGGAAAAGAGTGAGAGAGAAAAATGTTGTATAAGCTTATTAATTTATGACATGGACAGATAACACTCAAAGAAAATATTTAAAGATGATTAAACAAAAAGTAGAAACTAAAAGAAGGGCTCAGTACATTATCAATGGTGTTATTAAAGGCTTCTACTTGAACAAAAACATGAAGCTTTATCAGGACACAGAAAATAATACCCCAAAATATGGCATTTTGATATGCTGGGTGCTGTGAATTTAAAGAAAAGTGAAAGGCCTCAGAAATAAGACTCAGAACCGAAGTCTCTCTGTGACCTTCTGCCCCACTCTCTCTGATCCTCTTTCATTCCTGAAGCACCAGAGTCCCTTGTCCTTATCTGACTAAAATCTTTATTTCCAAAAGTAACTCAATTATCTTAAGATTCCTTTCTTAGAAATCTCAAAGATTACCCACTGGAAAAGAGAAGAAACAGGGAGTCCTCCCCACCAGATTTTTTTCATCTGTTGTTCTGAGGACAGCTTGAGAGATTATCTAGAAGGCTTTATCTGCATAATAAAACTGCCTTTGTTCACAGTGAAGTTTCACCCCTCACTTTCCCACCACCTCCCTGAGACCTCAAACAACTTTGTCCCGAGTCCTTGTTCTCTGGGCTCATTCATTTCTCCTGACAATTATTTACTTCTACACACCCTATATGCCCTTATTCTATGAGGAAGCATGTACAAGCATCTGGACCACACTGAGCTTTTGGGTTTCACTCTACTGTGATCTTCCCTCATGCACATCAATGAAATTCTGTATGAATTTTCCTCCTACTAATCTGCCTTTTGCCAGTTCATTTTCTGTGAACCTTCAGAGGGCTGAGGGGATGCTTTTCCTATAGTTTCATATACACCAAAAAAAAAAAAAAAAATTACAAGTAAAAAATCAAACAAAGCAACCCACATAAAGGAAAAATTACAATAAATATAATGCACTACACAATATATTTAGGGACCTAACATATTATGATACCATTGATGTTAATTATATCAGTTAAATTTATAAATGTTAATTTGCTTAACTCACAAGCAAAAAAATATTAAAATTGGCTCAAAACCAAATTTGATGTTATTTACGAAAGACACACCTAACACAAATTGAGAAAAACTGAATTAAGATGGACAACATTATAGAAGTTTATGCAAACAAATGGAAAGCATTTGATGTAATCCTGATATCAGAAAAGGAAGCCAGAGCATTAAAGAATCCAAAGAATATTCTGCTATTGAAAGGCCACATTTCACATTAAGATAAAGTATTTATGAATGTCTATGCATCACACAACACAACATGCATTTTATAAAGCAGAAAGGATAGATGATACAAAAATGAAAACACTACAATTAGACTTTTAATTGAAATTATGGCAAGATAACACAAGCCAACAAATAACTAATACATAAAAGACATAAACAATAAAAATCTGGGAGATTCATGTTATGTGTATATGTGTGAAAGATCTTTGTATTCCAATAATAGTAAATCCACCACTGTTTTCAAAATAATACTTTGAGATTTTAATAGAACACAACAAAATTTTTGATAGTCAATTTTTATGCAGGAAATCTCATCAAATTCCATGGGAGTAAAAAAAAATAGTTATCACTGTATCACTATTCTGTAAAACAAGAAAGTAATAAAATCAAGAAAAAATGCCACATATTTTAAGATTTTCTAACTCTATTAATAAACTTTTAGTTCTAAAGATATATAAAATTTAAACTTCCAGATTTCTTTTTTTCTTTGTTTTTTTGAGACGGAGTCTCTCACTCTGTCCCCCAGGCTGGAGTGCAGTGGCACGATCTACGCTCACTGCAACGTCTGCTCCCAGGTTCAAGCCATTCTCCTGCCTCAGTCTCCCTAGTAGCTGTGACTGTAGGTGCCCGCCACCATGCCCGGCTAAATTTTTTTATATTTTTAGTAGAGATGGGGTTTCACCGTGTTAGCCAGGATGGTCTCAACCTCCTGACCTCATGATCCACCGGCCTCGGCCTCCCAAAGTGCTGCAATTACAGGCGTGAGCCACCTCTTCCGGCCCAGATTTCTTTCTTTTTTTTTTTTTTAGATTAATTTATTTTTTTATTTATTTATTTTTTATTTATTTTTTATTATTATTATAGTTTAAGTTCTAGGGCACATGTGCATAACATGCAGGTTTGTTACATATGTATACTTGTGCCATGTTGGTGTGCTGCACCCATCAACTCGTCAGCACCCATCAACTCGTCATTTACATCAGGTATAACTCCCAATGCAATCCCTCCCCCCTCTCCCCTCCCCATGATAGGCCCCGGTGTGTGATGTTCCCCTTCCCGAGTCCAAGTGATCTCATTGTTCAGTTCCCACCTATGAGTGAGAACATGCAGTGTTTGGTTTTCTGTTCTTGTGATAGTTTGCTAAGAATGATGGTTTCCAGCTGCATCCATGTCCCTACAAAGGACACAAACTCATCCTTTTTTATGGCTGCATAGATTTCTTAAAACAACAGTAACATACTACATGTTAGACTCTTTGAGATAAAAATAAGACAGCTTCTGAAGAAAATTTATAAACTTAGATACGGAAATATAAATGAAGGAATAAGAGAAAGAAAATGCCTAATTCAAAAAGAACAGAGAGCAAAAGAGAAAAGTAAAACAAAGAAGAAAATAATAAATGCAAAATCAAAAATGAATGAGGAAGAGAATGAAAAATAGGCAGAACTACAAAACAAATCATAACACTGATTCTTAAATTTTCAGTAACATAGATAAACCAATACATAAGGAAGCAAAAATGGAAAGTCATAAATATTCAGATGTTGTCACAATAAGTAGAAAATAATGATTCAAAATGAAAAATGTTCCTAAAATACTAGATTAATTTTAGTAATTTTTTGAAAATAAATTTGGAAACAGGTAAAATTGATAATTTCTTAGGAAATTTTAGTATGCTATAATTGAGTCCACTTAGAAAAGACATTTCCTATGAAAAAAAAAAATTGAGAACATTATTCAAGAACATCCACATGAAAATAAGTAGGCCCAGATTTTTTACGCAAGAATTTTACAAACTTTTCTAAGACAGATAGTTCTAATAATACACAAAGTGTTTCAGAGATCAAGAAATGAAGAAAACTCAACTTGCCATAAACAAGTAAAATATTCACATTCTTCTCTGGTAAGGATAGCAAAAAAATAAATTTTCATGTAAATCATGCCTTTTTATAGTAATGTGAAATTCCTAAAGAAAATATTTGCCAACATAATCCAATAGCATTAAAAAATACACCAATATGAAGAGGAATTTAGGAATGTAGAATGTGTTCAATATTAGGAAGCTATTATTATAATTCATCATATTAATTCATCTAAGACAAAATAATACAGTTATTTTCACTCGCATCTATGTGAAGAGACCACCAAACAGGTTTTGTGTGAGCAACAAGGCTGTTTATTTCACCTGGGTGCAGGCGGACCGAGTCCAAAAAGAGAGTCAGTGAAGGGAGACAGGGGTGGGGCCTTTTTATAGGATTTGGGTAGGTAAAAGGAAATTACAGTCAAAGGGGATTTTTCTCTTTCAGGCAGGGGTGGGGGTCACAAGGTGCTCAGTGGGGGAGCTTTTTGAGCCAAGATGATCCAGAAGAAGGAATTTTACAAAGTAATGTCATCAATTAAGGCAGGGACCAGCCATTTTCACTTCTTTTGTGGTGGGAGTTCATCAGTTAAGGCAGGAACAGGCTATCTGGATGTATACGTGCAGGTCACAGGGGATATGATGGCTTAGCTTGGGCTCAGAGGCCTGACATTCCTGTCTTCTTATTTTAATAAGAAAATTAGAATGAAATAGTGGTAAACTGTTTGGGCAGTGAACATTTTTGGGGGTGGTATGGAGAGATAATGGGCAATGTTTCTCAGGATTGCTTTGAGTGGGATTAGGGGCAGCATGGGCACTTAGAGTGGGAGAGATTAAGCTGAAGGAAGATTTTGTGGTAAGGGGTGATATTGTGGGGTTGTTAGAAGAAACATTTGTCACATAGAATTGTTGGTGATGGCCTGGATACGGTTTTGTATGAATTGAAAAACTAAACGGAATAAGAGAAGGAGAAAAACAGGTATTAAAGGACTAAGAATTGTAAGGACCCAGGACATCTAATTAGAGAGTGCCCAAGGAGGTTCAGCATAGCCCTGCCAGCAAAGATTATTTACTTTAAGAGGAAGTTAAGAGTGGCAGTTTGGGGATAGCACCAAGAGATATAAGTTGTGATGGCTTGGAGAAACAGTGTAAACCGGCAGTGTAAACAAGAGCAGGGCATTTATGAGTAGTTGAGAATGGTGAATAGGAGTATGCCTAGACAGAAGATAGTAGGGATGACAAGTTTTTTGGGGCACGTTCCAAGTTGGTCTGGTGTCTGGAATGAGACTGGGGCCTAATAAAAAGGAGCATCCATACAGGAGCTCAAATGGGCTGTACCCTGTAGCATCCCGAGGACAGGCCCAAATTCTGAGAAGGGCAAGTGGTAAAAGTATTGTTCGTCCTTTTTAAGTTGGTGGCTAAGCTTGGTAAGGTGTGATTTTAAAAGACCATTACTCCATTTTACCTTTCCTGAAGACTGAGGATGGTAAGGAATATAAAGGTTTCATTGAATACAAAGAGCCTGAAAAACTGCTTGGGTGATTTGATTAATAAAGGCTGGTCTGCTATCAGACTGTATAGAGGTGAGAAGGCCAAACCGAGGAATTATGTCTGACAGAAAGGAAGAGATGACTGCGGTGGCCTTCTCAGACCCTGTGGGAAAGGCTTCTACCCATCCAGTGAAAGGGTCTACCCAGACCAAAAGATATTTTAGTTTTCTGACTCAGGGCATGTGAGTAAAGTCAATTCACCAGTCCTGGGCAGGGGCAAATCCCCAAGCTCAATGTATAGGGAAGGGAGGGGGCCTGAGAAATTCTTGACGAGTAGTAGAATAGCAGATGGAACACTGAGAAGTGATTTCCCTGAGGACAGATTTCCATGATGGAAAGGAAATGAGAGGTTCTAAGAGGCAGGCTAGCCACTTGTAACCTACATGGAAGAGGTTATGAAATGACAATAGAATAGAATGGGCCTGTGAGGCTGGGAGGATATATTTTCCTTGGTCCAAGAACCATTTGCCTTGTGTGGGAAGAGATTGATAGGTGGAAGTTTCAGCGGGGGAGGAGGTGGGAGTGGCCAGATGAGAAGGAGAAAAACTGGCTGCGAGGGACAGAAATTGGAATGCTAGCTGCTTGTCTAGCCACCTTATCAGTATAAGTGTTGTCCTGAGCAATGGTGAGAGGAAGAAAATAGATTTTGGAAGTTATGAGAATGGTAGAGAGTGAGTTGAGCATAGTTTGTGATTTTTAGGGCCTCTAAAAGTATTAAAGCAGCAGCAGCCACCTCATGCAGACATGAGGGCTAGGCTAAAACAGTAAGGTTAAGTTGTTTGGACATAAAGGCTACAGGGTGTGGTCCCAGCTCTTGTGTAAGAATTCTGACCTCACTAAGCATGCTTAGGAGGGAAAGGAGTTGTTGTTTTGTAGAAGGGATTGGTGTTGGGGAGATTAGCCGGACACGATCAGCAGGGAGAGCATGTGTATTTTTATGAGAATTATGCCAAGATAAGTAAAAGATGAGGAAGAAATTTGGGCTTGACTTAAGTTATGGGGGCTGTCTGTGAAGCCTTGTGGCAGTACAGCCCAGGTAATTTGCTGAACTTGATGGGTGTCAGGGTCAGTCCAAGTGAAAGCAAAGAGAGGCTGGGATGAAGGGTGCAAAGGAATAGTAAAGAAAGTGTGTTTGAGATCCAGAACAGAATAATGGGTTGTGGAGGGAGGTATTGAGGATAGGAGAGGATATGGGTTTGGCACCATGGGGTGGATAGGCAAAACAATATGGTTGATAAGGTACAGACCCTGAACTAACCTGTAAGCCCTGTCTGGTTTTAGGACAGGTAAAATGGGGGAATTGTAAGGGGAGTTTATAGGCTTTAAAAGGCCATGCTGTAGCAGGTGAGTGATAACAGGCTTTAATCCTCTTAAAGTGTGCTATGGGATGGGATATTGGCTTTGAGTGGGGTAAGGGTGATTAGGTTTTAATGGGATGGTAAGTGGTACATGATCGGTCACTAAGGAGGGAGTAGAAGTATCCTATACTCGTGGGTTAAGGTGGGGAGATACAAGGGGAGGATGTGAAGGAGGCTTTGAACTGGGGGAAAAGGCAGCAATGAGGTGTGGCTGTAGCCCAGGAATAGTCAGGGAAGCAGATAATTTAGTTAAAATATCTTGGCCTAATAAGTGAACTGGGCAGGTGGGGATAACTAAAAAGGAGTGCTTAAAAGAGTATTGCCTAAGTTGGCACCAGAGTTGGGGAGTTTTAAGAGGTTTACAAGCCTGGCCATCAATACTTACAACAGTTATGGAGGCAAGGGAAACAGGCCCTTGAAAAGAAGATAATGTGTAGTGGATAGCCTCCATATTGATTAAGAAGGGGACAGATTTACCTTCCACTGTGAGAGTGACCCAAAGGGTCTGTGATGGTCCTGTAGGCTTCTGAGGTGATCAAGCAGTGTCAGTCTTCAGCCACTAAGCCAAGAAGATCCCAGAAGGAGTCAGTCAGAGAGCCTTGGGCCAGAGTTCCAGGGGCTCTGGGAGTGGTTGCTGGGCAAGTTGAACAGTCCGATTTTTCGTGGGGTCCTGCAACAGATGGGACACGGCTTAGGAGGAATCCTGGACTGTGGACATTCCTTGGCCCAGTGGTCAGATTTCCAGCACTTGAAGCAAGTTCCTGCGGGAGGCAGTCCTGGAGGAACCCCTGGCCACTGTGGTTCAGGCATTTGGAAGTTCTTGTGTGCTGGAGATGTGGCTGGGGTTTGCCTCACAGTGGAGACAAGGAACTGCAACTCAGAAATATGTTGCTACTTGGCTGCCTTTAGTCTATTATTATACACCTTGAAGGCAAGGTTAATTAAGTCCTGTTGTGGGGTTTCAGGGCTGGAATTTATTTTTTGGAGTTTTATTTAATGTCGGGAGTGGATTGGGTAATAAAATGTATATTGAGAATAAGATAGCCTTTTGACCTTTTAGGGTCTAGGACTGTAAAGCATCTCAGGGTTGCTGCCAACCGAGCCATGAACTGGGCTGGGTTTTTCATACTTGATGAAAAAGAGCCTAAACGCTAACTGATTTGGGAGAGGTCAGATAAAGAAAAAGGAAGCCTTAACCTTGACTATGTCTTTAGCTCCAGTCACCTTTTTAAGAGGACATTTCTGGGCAGGTGTGGGAGGGCTAGTCGTGAAATAAAACTGTAAGCCAGACAGGGTTTCAGGAGGGGAGGTGATAAAAGGATTATAGGGTCGGTGAGTGGAGGCTGAGGAAAAATTGGGACCCAGCTTGGCCTGGCGAGGAGCAGCCTAGAGAGGAGGGGAGAGGTCAGATGGGTCTGTAGAAAAGGAAGATTAGAGAGACTCAGCGACGCTTGGGGTTGGGACTGAGTGGACAGACGGGAGGGAAAGAGGGAAGTTGTGGGACGAATTGCAATGGGAACAGAGGCTAGGGAGGGACCAATGTGTAAAAGAATGCCTGGATGTCAGTCACCTCAGACCGTTTGCCTATTTTACGACAAGAATTATTTAGGTCTTGTAGGATGGAAAAAATCAAAAGTACCATTTTCTGGCTATTTGGAACCACTGTTGAGCTTGTATTGGGTCCAAGTGGCATTGCAGAAGAAAATAAGGTGCTTAGGTTTTAGGTCAGGTGTGAGTTGAAGAGGTTTTAAGTTTTTGAGAACACAGGCTAAGGGAGAAGAGGGAGGAATGGAGGGTGGAAAGTTGCCTATAGTGAAGGAGGCAAGTCTGGAGAAAAGAGAAGGTAGAGACATGGAGATAAGGGGTCAGGGGGTTCTTGCCCTCCAGGAAAATGGAGAGGGGTAGAGACATGGAGAGAAGGGGTTGGGGGGTTCTTGCCCCCCAGAAAAGCAGTACTTGCCACTAAAGGTGAAGGACCAAGGCAGGTGTCCCCGCATAGTCAGACACCTCTGAAACGTGGGTGAATAATCATGAAGGCATCCCCACGCATTTAAACACCAAGGAAAGACCGTGTTCCCGAGTCCGTGACTGGTGCCAGAGTTTTGGGTTCATGGATAAAACACGTCTCCTTCATCTCTACTAGAAAAGGAAAGGAACTGAAATTAAGAGAAGGGAGAGATTGAAGTGCGGCACCAAGATTGAAAGGAGAAAGAGGTTGAGGGATAGTGAGAGAGGTTGAGGGATAGAGAGGGGTTGGAGGAGAGAGTAGAGAGGCCGCTTACCCGATTTAAAATTGATGAGATGTTCCTTGGGCTGGTTGGTCTGAGGACCAGAGGCCGTAGGTGGATCTTTCTCATGGAGCAAAGAGCAGGAGGACAGGGGATTGATCTCCTAAGGGAGGTCCCCAGATCCAAGTCACAGCACCAAAATTTCACTCACATCCATGTGAAGAGACCACCAAACAGGCTCTGTGAGCAACAAGGCTGTTTATTTCACCTGGGTGCAGGCGGGCTGAGTCCAAAAAGAGAGTCAGTGAAGGGAGATAGGGGTGGGGCCGTTTTTAAAGATTTGGGTAGGTAAAGGAAAATTACAGTCAAAGGGGGTTGTTCTCCAGCAGGCAGGTTTGGGGAGTCACAAAGTGCTTAGTCGGGGAGTTTTTGAGCCAGGATGAGCCAGGAGAAGGAATTTCACAAGGTAATGTCATCAGTTAAGGCAGGGACTGGCCATTTTCACTTATTTTGTGGTCATCAGTTAAGGCAGGATGTGTACGTGCAGGTCACAGGGGATATGATGGCTTAGCTTGGGCTCAGAGGCCTGACAGTTATCTCTATAGAACTTGAAAAAGCCTTTAAATCTTTAAATGCTTATTAATGTTGGCCAGGCATGGTGGCTCACACCTGTAATCCCAGCACTTTGGGAGGCCAAGGCGGGTGGATCACAAGGTCAGGAGATCGAGACCATCCTGACTAACATGGTGAAACCCCGTCTCTACTAAAAATACAAAAAAAAAAAAAAAAAAATTAGCCAGGCGTGGTGGCAGGCGCCTATAGTCCCAGCTACTCGGGAGGCTGAGGCAGGAGAATGGCGTGAATCTGGGAGGCGGAGCTTGCAGTGAGCCGAGATCGTGCCACTGCACTCTAGTCTGGAAGACACAGCAAGACTCTGTCTCAAAAAAAAAAAAAAATGCTTTTTAATGTTTGAAGCATCAATAAAATGGAAGTTGAAAGGTAACTCTTTAACATATAAAATGTGTTAATATACCTGTCTCAAATCCAGCAGCTTACTTAATGGGAAAATGTTACAGGCTTTTTTGCCCCATTTTTTTAAAGCAAAAATTCCATTATGAGGTACCAGTATTTTGAAAAATTTAGCTGCTATATTAAGATATGAGGAAAACAATTAGTGTTATAAAAATTTGAATTAAATTTTAAAATTTTTGTATTTGCTAGTAAAATAACTAGAAAAAACTAGAAATTCATTGGTAAAAATTCCTTGAACAATTTTTTAAAATTAATAAACAATCAACAGATTTTATATGATCAAAATAAAAATCTAAGGTGAAATAAAGTAATAAAAAGTGTCTTTTATTATGGAAACAACAACAACAAAATCTCTAAAATATGCTGGCAGCAGAAATTACAGCAGGAAATATGAAAAACCTATAAAGAAAACATTAAAGTATCTTCCCTCGCACAAAGAAAAAAAAAGAATTGATGTATGGAGACAAGAATGCCACAGAAAATCATGCCTCTTTCGCATAGGGATTATTTTGAGCTGATTATTTTGAGAAACTGCAGACACAGGAGAAGCTCTGAAAACAAAGCAGAAGATACCATTTTGTAAGGGCAATTTACATCTCTAAAGGAGATCTCCTTTTGTGAGAGTGTCTCTCTCTGTACCAGGGAGAGAAGGATGCCTGTAAATAGATTTTCTTGTCAATGGAGAAGGCACAGATTTACATCAGCATAAAAACTTTACCCTCATTTGCCATGCTTTTTCTGGTCACCTCCCCTTTATTGCTTACCCTAAACATCCTTCCTTCTTACAGTGGAAAACAGAATTTAAACTTGAAATGAAAGCCACCTTTTTGAGATTTCCTCATTTCTCAAAGTATTTTCCATGTGTACATGAAATGTATATGTATGAAACTTTCATTTATTTTTCTTTTGCTAATCTGTCTATTGTTGCAGGGTCCATTTCAAGTAAAACTATGAAAAGTAGAGAGAAATGTATTTTTTCCTAGTCTATGAACAGCTACATACTTTCTTTCTAGGATATATGATAGTAAGGGAAGAGAGAGACCTTCTCATATTGTTTTATATTGTTTTATACTTAGTACCTGTTTTAAGAAGAAATAAGGAAGTGAAACCAAAGGCAGGCAGCCCAGCACCAGGCACCAGACCCAAAACCACACCCGAAACCAGGTCTGGGAATGCCTGGCCTAAACCTAGTAGTTAAAAATCAACTCATGACTTAACAACTGATGTTATCCATAGATTCCAGACATTGTATGGAAGAACATTGTGAAACTCCCTGCTCTGTTCTCTTTCACTCTGACTACTGGTGCATGAAGCCCCATCACGTACCCCCTAGATTGTTCAATCAATCATGATCCTTTCATGTGAAATCTTTAGTGTTGTGAGTCCTTAAAAGGGACAGAAATTGTGCACTCGGGGAGCTTGGATTTTAAGGCAGTAGTTTGCCGATGCTCCCAGCTGAATAAAGCCTTTCCTTTTACAACTTGGTGTCTGAGGGGTTTTGTTTGTGCTACATTTCTTGGTTCCCTGACCAGGAAGCGAGGTGACTGACGGACGGCCAAGACTGCCCCTTAGGTGACTTAAGCCTGCCCTGTGGAGCATCCCTGTGGGAGACTCCAGCCAGTCTGAGTGACATGATCCAAAGGGTGCTCCCGGGTAGGCAATTGTCCTGGTGGACGCCTCGCCAGAGCAGCGTGTAGCAGGCCCCCACAGAGGATTAACACAGTGTCTGAACACCAGGAAGGAACTGGCACTTGGAGTCCCCACATCTGAAACTTGGTAAGACTAGTCTTTGGAACTTGCCCACTCCATGTGAGTGGAAGCGTGGCCTGATCACACACTGTGTGCCTGCGTTGGCACTTTTGTTCTGGTTTTGACTTGACTTGAATTGCGTGATACTTTGGTTTTAGTTCTGACTTGGCTTGAATTTCTGGATACTCTAGTTTTGGTTTCACTTTTAGTTTGGTACAAACTGTAAAGGTGTGTGTGTGCCCTCTTTACCCGTTCTTTGTTTTGTGGTGAGTGTGTGGTGTGAGCATGATATTTTGTCTTGAGAAAACATGGGTCAGGCACAAATTAAGTCCACCCCATTAGGGACTATGTTAAAGAATTTCAAGAAAGGATTCAAAGGAGACTAAGGAATCACTATGACTTCAGGAAAACTGAGAACTTTGTGTGAAATAGACTGGCCAGCATTAGATGTAGGTTGGCCATCAGAAGGAAGCCTAGACAGGTCTCTAGTTCAAAGGTATGGCACAAAGTAACTGGCAAGCCAGGACACCCAGATCAATTCCCATATACAGATTCCTGGTTACAGCTAGTTTTAGATCCCCCATAGAGGTTAAGGGGACAGACAGCAGCAGTCCTAGTAGCAAAGGGACAGTTAGTTAAGGAAGGTTCTCACTCCACCTGCCGAGGGAAGTCAGCACCAAAAGTTCTGTCTGACCCAGAGCCTCATGGCGAGAGATGGCACCAACAGTGCCCCCCCCCTTATCAAGCAGAGGCACCCCATTATCCTGAGCCCACAGGCCCTAGACTACCCAGAGTAGACAAGAAGGGAAGTAAAGCCATAGGAGAAACTCCTCTCTTGGCAGCCCGCTTACGGCCCAAGACTGGAATCCAAATGCCCCTGAGAAAGCAGCGATATACTGGGATAGATGGGAACAGACATATGGTGGAAATGCGTGCCTTTGTGTATCATCACCCTTTCACCTCTGCTGACCTCCTCAATTGGAAAAATAACACTCCATTTTACACTGAAAAGCCTCAAGCTCTAATTGACTTGCTCAAAACAATTATCCAGATTGGGTGCTCCAGGCAACAACTAAATGGCTAGAGAAGCACTTCCCAGCCGATTACCAAAATCCCCAGGAATACATAAGAATTCAGCTGCCAGGAACAGATCCACAATGGGATTCAAATGAAGGACCAGATATGGAGAGACTAAGACAGTACCGAGAGGCATTAATTGAAGATCTGAAAAAAGGGGCTCAAAAGACCACCAATGTAAATAAACTTTCTGAAGTCATCCAAGGAAAGGAGGAAAGCCCAGCCCAGTTCTATAAAAGATTGTGTGAGGCCTATCGTATGTACACTCCTTTTGATTCGGATAGTCCTGCAAATCAGCATATGATTAACATGGCCTTAGTTAGTCAAAGCACGGAAGATATCCAGAGAAAACTGCAAAAACAGACTGGGTTTGCAGGAATGACTATCTCGCAGCTACTGGAGATAGCTAATCAAGTATTTGTAAATAGAGATGCAACAAGCCACCGAGAAAGCCGTAAGGAGGGCGAATGCCAGGCCAGGTGAAATGCTGATTTGCTCCCTGCGGCAATTAGAGGAATCCCCCAAAAGGGCAGACAAAAGGGGGTTCTGAGAGGAATGCCCAGTCCAATTGCTCATGTCTGCAGTGTAACCAATGTGCCTACTATAAAGAAATAGGACATTGGAAAGATAAATGTCCCCAACTAAAGGAGAAGCAGGGTGATGCAGAGCAAAAGACCTCAGACAAAGATGAAGGGACTTTGTTCAATCTGGCCAAAGGACTACTAGACTGAAGTGGACCAGGCTCAAATGCTCCCAAGAAGCCCATGGTCAGGATGATAATAGGGGGCAAGGACATTAAGTTTTTGGTCAATACCAAAGCTGAACACTCAATAGTAACCATCCCGGTGGCCCCTTTATCTAAAAAGACCATTGATATAACTGGAGCAACAGGAGTCTCTGCCAAGCAGGCTTTCTGCCTACCGCGGACTTGCTCAGTGGGAGGACATAAAGTGACTCATCATTTTCTGTATATGCCTGACTGCTCCTTGCCTTTGTTGGGAAAACACTTGCTTAGCAAACTGAAACCAACCATTTCCTTTACAAAACAGGGCTCTTTACAGCTGAAGTTACCAGAAACAGGAGTCATTGTGGCCCTTACAGTTCCTTGGGAAGAAAAATTGAGACGTTTTCTAACCTAGCCAGGTCAGGAAATAAAACCAGCTCTAGCTAAGCGATGGCTCCGAGTATGGGCAGAGGACAATCCTCTGGGGCTGGCAATCAATCAAGCCCCTGTACTCACAGAAGTCAAGCCTGGGGCCTAGCCAATCAGACAAAGGCAGTATCCAGTTCCCAGGGAGGCCCTTAAAGGAATACAGCCTCATCTTAGATGCTTAAAAGCCTTTGGAATTATATAGTTCCTTGCCAGTCTCCATGGAACACCCACCTCCTACCTGTCCCCAAACCAGGGACCAAAGACTATTGACCCGTATAGGACTTATGCTTGGTAAACCAAGCTACAGTGACTCTGCACCCAACAGTTCCTAACCCTTACACACTGTTAGGATTGCTGCCAGCTGAGGAAGGCTGGTTTACTTGCCTAGACTTGAAAGATGCCTTCTTTAGCATCAGAATAGCTCCTGAGAGCCAAAAACTGTTTGCCTTTCAGTGGGAAGATCCGGGGTCAGGTGTCGGGACTCAGTACACTTGGACTTGGCTTCCCCAAGGGTTGAAAAATTCCCCCACCATCTTTGGGTAGGCATTGGCTCAAGACTTCCAGAAGTTTTCTGCTAAAGACCTAGGCTGCATCTTGCTCCAGTATGTGGACGATCTTCCGCTAGGACACTCCATGGCCGTTGGGTGTGCAAAAGGGACGGATGCCCTGCTTCAGCACCTGGAGGATTGTGGGTATAAGGTGTCCAAGAAGAAAGCTCAGATCTGCAGAGAGCAGGTTTGCTACCTGGGTTTTACTATTCGAAAAGGGGAGCGCAGCCTAGGGTCAAAAAGAAAGCAGGTCATCTGCAGCCTACTGGAACCTAAAACCAGAAGGCAAGTAAGGGAATTTTTAGGAGCTATGGGGTTTTGCAGAACGTGGATTCCAAACTTTGTGGTGCTAGCCAAACCATTGTATTGGGTTACAAAGGGGGGCAACCGAGAGCCCTTTAAATGGGGGCCTCTATAACAGCAAAACTTTTGTAAGTTAAAAGAAAAACTTATGTCAGCCCCAGCTCTAGGACTACCAGATTTGACAAAACCCTTCATGCTCCATGTGTCAGAAAGAGAAAAAATGGCAGTAGGAGTTTTAACACACTCTGGGGCCCTGGCCAAGACCAGTGGCCTACCTCTCAAAACAACTTGATGGGGTTTCTAAAGGCTGGCCTCCGTGTTTAAGAGCCTTGGCAGCAATGACCCTGTTGGCACAAGAAGCAGGTAAGCTAACCCTTGGAGAAAACCTAATATAAAAGCCCCCCATGCGGTGGTAACTCGGATGAATACCAAAGGACACTATTGGCTAACAAATGCTAGATTAACTAAGTACCAAGGCTTGTTATGTGAAAACCCCCACATAACCATCGAAGTCTGTAACACTTTAAATCCTGCCACCTTGCTCCCAGTATCCGACAGCCCTGTTGAACATAACTGTGTAGAGTTGTTGGACTCAGTCTATTCTAGCAGACCTGATCTTCGAGACCAGCCATGGGCATCGGTAGACTGGGAATTACACATGGATGGGAGCAGCTTCATGAACTCGCGAGGAGAAAGGTGCGCAAGATGCGTGGTAGTAAACTTGGATGATGTTATTGAAGGTAAGCCATTGCCTCAGGGCACTTCGGCCCAAAAAGCAGAACTCATTGCTTTAACTCGGGCTCTGGAACTCAGTGAAGGTAAGACTGTAAACATCTATACTGATTCTTGACATGCCTTTCCAACCCTTCAAGTACATGAAATATTATATAAAGAAAAAGGCCTGTTAAATTCTGGGAGAAAGGACATAAAATATCAACAAGAAATTCTACAGTTATTAGAAGCAGGGTGGAAGCCCCAGAAAGTGGCAGTCATGCATTGCAGCGGACACCAGCGAGTTTCCACCTTGGTGAGCCAAGGAAACTCCTGAGCAGACACAGAGGCAGGAAAAGCAACATCTACTCCTTACTGGGCGTCAGTCACAGCCCCACTACTCCCTCAAATGTTTGATCTGGTACCTACTTATTCTAAAGAGGAAAAAGATTTTCTTCAGGCAGAGAGAGGACAAACAGTAAAGGAAGGATGGATAAAGTTACTAGATGAAAAAATAGCTGTGCCACAGCTGCTAGGAGCCACAGTTGTGCTGGCTGTACGTGAAACTACCCATTTAGGCCAAGAATCGCTTGAAAAGTTGTTAGGCTGGTATTTCTACATCTCACACTTGCCAGCTCTTGCTAAAACAGTAGCGCAGCGATGCATTACCTGTCCACAGCACAATGCAAAGCAAGGCCCCTCTGTGCCTCCCAGTATACAAGCCTAAGGAGCAGCTCCCTTTGAAGATCTTCAAGTGGACTTCACAGAGATGCCTAAATGCGGAGGTAACAAGTATTTACTGGTTCTAGTGTGTACTTACTCTGGGTGGGTGGAGGCTTATCCACCACGAACTGAAAAAGCTCGTGAAGTAGCCCACGTGCTTCTTCCAGATCTCATCCCTACGTTTGGACTGCCTCTATGAATTGGCTCAGATAATAGGCCGGCATTTGTGGCTGACTTGGTACAAAAGACAGCAAAGGTATTAGGAATCACATGGAAGTTACATACCACCTACTAACCTCAGAGTTCCGGAAAGGTTGGAGCAAATGAATCGAACTATCAAAAATAGTTTAGGGAAAGTATGTCAGGAGACAGGATTAAAATGGATACAAGTCCTTCCTACAGTATTGCTAAATATTAGGTGTACCCCTTCTAAGAAAACAGGATACTCCCCCTATGAAATTCTGTATCATAGGCCTTCTCCTGTACTGCGAGGACTTTCAGGTACTCCCCAAGAGTTAGATGAAATTGAATTACAAAGAAGCTACAAGCCTTGGGGAAAATTACCCATACAATCTCAATTTGGGTAAATGATAGGTGCCCAGTCAGCTTATTCTCCCCAGTTTACCCTTTTTCTCCATGTGACCATGTGTGGATCAAGGACTGGAATATGGCTCCTTTGCGGCCACAGTGGAGGGGACTCCAGACTGTTATCCTGACCACTCCCACAGTTGTAAAGGTAGAAAGAATCCCAGCCTGGATTCACCACAGCTGTGTGAAGCCTGCAGCGCCTGAGACCTGGGAGGCCAAACCAAGCCTGGACAATCCCTGCAAAGTGACCCTGAGGAAGACGACAAGCCCTGCTCCAGTCATGCCCGGAGTCTGACTGGTCTACACATGGCCAAAGCATGAGGAAGATCATCATCGGACTTATTTTCCTTATAACATGGACTTGTGTGGTAAAAGCTTCCACTGCTTCTTCCCACAGAGAGGACTGCCTTAAGTGCATACATCAGGTCACTGAGGTAGGACAACAAGTTAAGACAATCTTTTTATTTTATAGTTATTATGAATGCCTGGAACTCCAAAAGGAACCTGTTTGTATAATAACACTCAGTGCAAAGTATGTAATCCAGGAAGTGACCAGCTCAATGTGTGCTATGACCCTTCCGAGCCTCCCATGATCATAGTCTTTGAAGTAAGACTAAGAACTGGTCCTTTTCTAGGTGACACAAGTAAAATTATAGCTAGAACAGAAGAAAGGGGGATCCCCAAACATGAAAGCTTAAAATCTGATGCTTGTGCTGCTATTAATAGTAATCAGCAAGGAATAGGATGCAGTTATCTGGATTGTGAAAAACGTTACACAGCAGAAAATAAGTATATCTCTCAATAATCATATTTATGTGAGAGGTGTCAATACTGGTCTTGTATCATTTGGGCTACTTGGAAAGAAGATAAAAAAGATCCTGTTTGGCTCTGGGAAGGAAAAGGCAGTCGCTCCTGCAGAAGTGGGAGCTGCAACCCTTCAGAATTGGCAATCACAAACCCCTCAGACCCAAAATAAAATAAAAGAGAATATGTATTATTAGGCATTGATAGAAAAGGACCAGATCCTAGAGTAAGCATCCTAACAAAAGGGGAGGTTCGAAGATGGTCTTCAGAACCAGTATTTCAGACTTTCTATGATGAACTAAATGTGCCAGTATCTGAGATTCCAGGAAAATCTAGAAATTTGTGTTTGCAATTAGCTGAACATGTAGCCCAGTCTCTAAAAGTCACTTCATGTCATGTTTGTGGAGGAACTGTAACAGGAGATCAATGGCTGTGGGAAGCCTGAGAGTTAGTTCCCACAGACCTAGTTTCTGATGAATTCCCAGCCCAAAAGAACCACCCCAACAATTTTTGGGTTCTAAAAGCCTGAATTATTAGACAGTATTGCATAGCTAGAGAAGGAAAAGGATTCACTCATCCTGTAGGATGGCTTAGTTGTCTTGGGCAAAAACTGTATAATGGTACCTCAAAAACAGTTACATGGTGGAGTTCCAGTTACACAGAAAGAAATCCATTCAGTAAATTTCCAAAGTTGCAGACTGTTTGGGCCCACCCAGAATTCCACCAAGACTGGACAGCCCCCACTGGGTTATACTGGATATGTGGACATAGAGACTACTTTGCTAAGCTGCATGATCAGTGGACAGGTAGCTGTATAATTGGCACCATTGAACCATCTTTCTTCTTACTGCCCATAAAAACAGGCGAACTCTTGGGCTTCCCTGTTTATGCTTCCCGCAAAAAACAAAGCACAGCCATAGGTAATTGGAAAGATAATGAATGGCCTCCTGGAAAAAATTATACAATATTATGGACTTGCCACTTGGGCACAAGATGGCCTGTGGGGATATTGGACCCCCATCTACATGCTCAACCTGATCACAAGGTTACAAGCTGTTTTAGAAATTATTACTAATGGGTCGGGAGCAGGATGACTGAATAGGAACAGCTCCAGCCTCTGCTTCCAGCGTGAGTGACACAGAAGATGGGTGATTTCTGCATTTTCAACTGAGGTACTGGGTTCATCTCACTGGGGAGTGCTGGACAATTGGTGGTGGTCAGCTGGTGCAGCCTGACCAGCGAGAGCTGAAGCAGGGTGAGGCATCACCTCACCTGGGAAGCACAAGGGGGAAGGGAATCCCTTTTCCTAGCCAAGGAAAACTGAGACACACAGCACCTGGAAAATCGGGTAACTCCCACTCTAATACTGTGCTTTACCAAGGGTCTTAGCAAACGGCACACCAGGAGATTATGTCCCACACCTGGCCCAGAGGGTCCCATACCCACGGAGCCTCCCTCATTGCTAACACAGCAGTCTGAGATCTAACTGCAAGGCAGCAGCGAGGCTGGGGGAGGGGTGCCCACCATTGCTGAGGCTTAAGTAGGTAAACAAAGCCGCAGGGAAGCTCGAACTGGATGGAGCTCACCGCAGCTCAAGGAGGCCTGCCTGTCTCTGTAGACTCCACCTCTGGCGACAGGGCATAGTTAACAAAAAGCAGCAGAAACCTCTGCAGATGTTAATGACCTGGTCTGACGGCTTTAAAGAGAGCAGTGGATCTCCCAGCACAGAGATAGAGATCTGAGAATGGACAGACTGCCTGACTGCCTGCTCAAGTGGGTCGCTGACCCCTGAGTAGCCAAACTGGGAGACATCCCCCACTAGGTGCAGACCAACGCCTCACACCTCACACAGCGGGGTACATCCCTGAGACGAAGCTTTCAGAGCAAGAATCAGGCAGCAGCACTTGCTGTTCAGCAATATTCTATCTTCTTCAGCCTCTGCTGCTTATACCCAGGCAAACAGGGTCTGGAGTGGACCTCAAGCAATCTCCAACAGACCTACAGCTGAGGGTCCTGACTGTTAGAAGGAAAACTAACAAACAGAAAGGACACCCACACCAAAACCCCATCAGTACGTCACCATCATCAAAGACCAAAGGTGGATAAAACCACAAAGATGGGGAAAAAGCAGGACAGAAAAGCTAGAAATTCAAAAAATCAGAGCCCATCTACCCCTCCAAAGGAACGCAGCTCATCGCCAGCAACAGATCAAAGCTGGACGGAGAATGACTTTGACGAGGCGAGAAGAGAAAGCTTCAATAGATCAAACTTCTCAGAGCTAAAGGAGGAACTACGTAACCAGCACAAAGAAACTAAAATCTTAAAGAAGAATGGAAGAATGGATAACTAGAATAATCAATGCAAAGAAGACCATAAATGAACTGACAGAGATAAAAACCATGACATGAGAAATACATGACAAATGCACAAGCTTCAGTAACCCACTCGATCAACTGGAAGAAAGAGTATCAATGATTGAAGATCAAATGAATGAAATGAAGTGACAAGAGAAGTCTAGAGAAAAAAAAAAGGAAAAAGAAATGAACAAAGCCTCCAAGAAATATGGGATTATGTGAAAAGACCAAATCTATGTCTGATTGGTGTGCCTGAAAGTGAGGGGGAAAATGGAACCAAGTTGGAAAACACTCTTCAGAATATCATCCAGGAGAACTTCCCCAACCAAGTAAGGTAGGCCAACATTCAAATTCAGGAAATACAGAGAACGCCACAAAGATACTCCTTGAGAAGTGCAACTCCAAGACACATAATTGTCAGATTCAACTTTGTCAGATTCAAAGTTGAAATGAAGGAAAAAATGTTAAGTGCAGCCAGAGAGAAAGGTAGGGTTACACACAAAGGGAAGCCCATCAGACTAACAGCAGATATCTCAGCAGAAACTCTCCAAGCCAGAAGAGAGTGGGGGCCAATATTCAACATTCTTAAAGAAAAGAATTTTAAACCCAGAATTTCATATCCAGCCAAACTAAGTTTCATCAGTGAAGGAGAAATAAAATCCTTTACAGACAAGCAAATGCTTAGAGATTTCATCACCACCAGGCCTGCCCTACAAGAGATCCTGAAGGAAGCACTAAACATGGAAAGGAACAACCAGTACCAGCCATTGCAAAAATATGCCAAAATGTAAAGACCATCGAGGCTAGGAAGAAACTGCATCAACTAACGAGCAAAATAACCAGCTAATATCATAATGATAGGATCAAGTTCACATATAACAATATTAACCTTAAATGTAAATGGACTAAATGGTCCAATTAAAAGACACACTGGCAAATTGGATAAAGAGTCAAGACCCCTCAGTGTGCTGTATTCAGGAGACCCAACTCACATTCAGAGACACACATAGGCTCAAAATAAAGGGATAGAGGAAGATCTACCAAGCAAATGGAGAACAAAAAAAAGCAGTGGTTGCTATACTAGTCTCTGATAAAACAGACTTTAGACCATGAAAGGTCAAAAGACACAAAGAAGGCCATTACATAATGGAAAGGGATCAATTCAACAGGAAGAGCTAACTATCCTAAATATGTATGCACCCATTACAGGAGCACCCAGATTCATAAAGCAAGTCCTTAGAGATTTACAAAGAGACTTAGACTCCCATACAATAATAATGGGAGACTTTAACACCACACTGTCAACATTAGACAGATCAACGAGATACAAAGTTAAGAAGGATATCCAGGAATTGAACTCAACTCTGCACCAAGCAGACCTAAGAGACATCTGCAGAACTCTCCACCCAAAATCAACAGAATATACATTCTTCTCAGCACCACATCGCACTTATTCCAAAATTGACCACATAGTTGGAAGTAAAGCACTCCTCAGCAAATGTAAAAGAACAGAAATTATAACAAACTGTCTCTCAGACCACAGTGCAATCAAACTAGAACTCAGGATTAAGAAACTCAATCAAAACTGCTCAACTACATGTAAACTGAACAACCTGCTCCTGAATGACTACTGGGTGCATAATGAAATGAAGGCAGAAATAAAGATGTTCTTTGAAACCAATGAGAACAAAGATACACCATACCAGAATCTCTGGGACACATTTAAAGCAGTGTGTAGAGGGAAATTTATAGCACTAAATGCCCACAAGAGAAAGCAGGAAAGATCAAAAATTGACACCCTAACATCACAATTAAAAGAACTAGAGAAGCAAGAGCAAACACATTCAAAAGCTAGAAGAAGGCAAGAAATAACTAAGATCAGAGCAGAACTGAAGGAAATAGAGACACAAAAAACCCTCCAAAAAAATCAGTGAATCCAGGAGCTGGTTTTTTGAAAAGATCAACAAAATTGACAGACCCCTAGCAAGACTAATAAGGAAGAAAAGAGAGAAGAATCAAATAGACGCAATAAAAAAATGATATAGGGGATATCACCACCAACCCCACAGAAATACAAACTACCACCAGAGAATACTATAAACATCTCTATGCAAATGAACTAGAAAACCTAGAAGAAATGGATAATTTCCTGGACATTTACACTCTCCCAAGACTAAACCGGGAAGAAGATGAATCCCTGAATAGACCAATAGCAGGCTCTGAAATTGAGGCAATAATAGCCTACCAACCAAGAAAAGTCCAGGACCAGACAGATTCACAGCCGAATTCTACTGGAGGTACAGGAAGGAGCTGGTACCATTCCTTCTGAAACTATTCCAATCAATAGAAAAGAAGGAATCCTCCCTAACTCATTATATGAGGCCAACATCATCCTGATACCAAAGCCTGGCAGAGACACAACAAAAAAGAGAATTTTAGAGCAATATCCCTGATGAACATTGATGCAAAAATCCTCAATAAAACACTGGCAAACCAAATCCAGCAGCACATCAAAAAGCTTATACACCATGATCAAGTGGGCTTCATCCCTGGCATGCAAGGCTGGTTCAACACACACAAATCAATAAATGTAATCCAGCGTATAAACAGAACCACGGACAAAAACCACACAATTATCTCAATAGATGCAGAAAAGGCCTTTGACAGAATTCAACAGCCCTTCATGCTAAAAACTCTCAATAAATTCAGTATTGATGGAAAGTATCTCAAAATAATAAGAGCTATTTATGACAAACCCACAGTCAATATCATACTGAATGGGAAAAGGCTGGAAGCATTCCCTTTGAAAACTGGCACAAGACAGGGATGCCCTCTCTCACCACTCCTATTCAACATAGTGTTGGAAGTTCTGGCTAGGGCAGTCAGGCAAGAGAAAGAAATCAAGGGTATTCAGTTAGGAAAAGAAGTCAAATTGTCCCTGTTTGCAGATGACATGATTGTATATTTGGAAAATCCCATTGTCTCAACCCAAAATCTCCTTAAGCTGATAAGCATAGCAAAGTCTCAGGATACAAAATCAATGTGCAAAAATCACAAACATTCTTATACACCAGTAACAGACAAACAGCCAAATCATGAATGAACTCCCATTCACAATAGCTTCAAAGAGAATAAAATACCTAGGAATCTAACTTACAAGGGATGTAAAGGACCTCTTCAAGGAGGACTACAAACCACTGCTCAGTGAAATAGAAGAGAACACAAACAAATGGAAGAACATACCATGCTCATGGATAGGAAGAATCAATATCATGAAAATGGCCATACTGCCCAAGGGAATTTATAGATTCAATGCCATCCCCATTATGCTACCAATGACTTTCTTCACAGAATTAGAAAAAACTGCTTTAAAGTTCATATGGAACCAAAAAAGACCCTGCATTGCCAAGACAATCCTAAGTCAAAAGAACAAAGCTGGGGGCATCATGCTACCTGACTTCAAACTATACTACAAGGCTACAGTAACCAAAACAGCATGGTACTGGTACTGAAACAGAGATATAGACCAATGGAACAGAACAGAGCCCTCAGAAATAATACCACACATCTATAGCCATCTTGATCTTTGACAAACCTGAGACAAACAAGAAATGGGGAAAGGATTCCCTATTCAATAAATGGTGCTGGGAAAATTGGCTAGTCATAAGTAGAAACCTGAAACTGGATCCTTTCCTTACTCTGTATACGGAAATTAATTCAAGATGGATTAGAGACTTAAATGTTAGACCTAAAACCATAAAAACCCTAGAAGAAAACCTAGGTAATACCATTCAGGATATAGGCATGGGCAAGGACTTCATGTCTAAAACACCAAAAGGAATGGCAACAAAAGGCAAAATTGACAAATGGGATCTAATTAAACTAAAGAGCTTCTGCACAGCAAAAGAAAACTACCATCAGAGTGAACAGGCAACCTACAGAATGGGAGAAAATTTTTGCAATCTACTCATCTGACAAAGGGCTAATATCCAGAACCTACAAAGAACTTAAATAAATTTACGAGAAAAAAACAAACAACCCCATCAAAAAGCGGGCAAAGGATATGAACAGACACTTCTCAAAAGAAGACATGCATACAGCCAACAGATACATGAAAAAATGCTCGTCATCACTGGCGATCAGAGAAATGCAAATCAAAACCACAATGAGATACCATCTCACACCAGTTAGAATGGCAATCATTAAAAAGTCAGGAAACAACAGGTGCTGGAGAGGATGTGGAGAAATAGGAACACTTTTACACTGTTGGTGGGATTGTAAACTAGTTCAACCATTGTGGAAAACAGTATGATGAATCCTCAAGGATCTAGAACTAGAAATACCATACGACCCAGCCATCTCATTACTGGGTATATACCCAAAGGATTATAAATCATGCTGCTATAAAGACACATGCACACGTATGTTTATTGCGGCACTATTCGCAATAGCAAAGACTTGGAATCAACCCAAATGTCTATCAGTGACAGACTGGATGAAGAAAATGTGGCACATATACACCATGGAATACTATGCAGCCATAAAAAAAAGGATGAGTTCATGTCCTTTGTAGGGACATGGATGGAGCTCGAAACCATCATTCTCAGCAAATTATGGCAAGAACAGAAAACCAAACACTTCATGCTCTCACTCATCGGTGGGAATTGAACAATGAGATCACTTGGACTCTGGAAGGGGAACATCACACATGGGGCCTATTATGGGGAGGGGGTAGAGGGGAGGGATGGTATTGGGAGCTATTCCTGATGTAAATGATGAGTTGATGGGTGCTGACGAGTTGATGGGTGCAGCACACCAACATGGCACAAGTATACATATGTAACAAACCTGCATGTTATGCACATGTACCCTAGAACTTAAAGTATAATAATAATAAAAAAAGAAATTGCTACTAATAAAACTGGTCAAGCCTTGACTGTTCTTGCCCCGCAAAAGACTCAGATGAGAAATGCTGTCTATCAAAATAGATTAGCTCTCAACTACTTGTTAGCAGCTAAAGGAGGAGTTTGTGCAAAATTTAACCTTACTAATTATTGTCTACACATAGATGATTGGGGCAAGTAGTTAAAGATATAACAAAACTGGCACATGTACCCATGCAAGCGTGGCATGGATTTAATCCAGGAGCCATGTTTAGAAATTGGTTCCCATCAATAGGAGGATTTAAAACTCTTATAATAGGAGTAATAATAGTAATAAGAACCTGCTTTCTGCTCCCTTGTTTGCTCCCTGTACTTCTCCAAATGATAAAAAGCTTTGTTGCTACCTTAGTTCACCAGAAAGCTTCAGTACAAGCATATTATATGAATCACTATCAATCTATTGTACAGGAAGACATAAGTGGTGAAAATAAAAGTGAGAATTCCCACTAATAAAATGAGTGAAAGTCTCAAAGGGGGGAAATGAGGGAAGAGAGAAAGTCTCTCATATTGTTTTATATTGTTTTATACTTAGTACCTATTTTAAGAAGAAACAAGGAAGTGAAACCAAAGGCAGGCAGCCCAGCACCAGGCACCAGACCCAAAACCACACCCAAAACCAGGCCTGGGTCTGCCTGGCCTACACCTAGTAGTTAAAAATCAACTCATGACTTAACAACTGATGTTATCCATAGATTCCAGACATTGTATGGAAGAACATTGTGAAACTCCCTGCTCTGTTCTCTTTCACTCTGACCACCGGTGCATGAAACCCCTGTCACGTACCCACTAGATTGTTCAATCAGTCATGACCCTTTCATGTGAAACCTTTAGTGTTGTGAGTCCTTAAAAGGGACAGAAATTGTGCACTTGGGGAGCTCGGATTTTAAGATGGCAGCTTGCCGATGCTCCCAGATGAATAAAGCCTTTCCTTTTACAACTCGGTGTCTGAGGGGTTTTGTCTGTGGCTCGTCCTTCTACAATAGAACTTTATAAAGATCTGAGATTTCAAAAGGAAGTAATGTTTATGAAAAATGATATAAATTTCCTTCTTAAGCTAAGAAAAGAGGAAGAAATTAAACCCACAGATATAGAAAAAAAACAATATTTTAATTAATACAAGAAATCCTTGAAATACAAAGAAAAGAAAAAAATAACAATTAAATCATATTTTTGAAAAGATAAATAAAATGACAAATTTCTAGTTAGACTAATCAAAGCTGCAAAGAAACGTAAGTTATCAATATTAGTATTGAAGCAGTAAATATTACCACATATATCAGAAATTAAAAGAATAAAAAGAACATTATGAATTACTTTTTATCAGTAAATCTGTTCATCTCAACAGAATAGACATATTCACTAAAGAGCACAGCAGAACAAACCTGAATAAAAATAGAATTTCTGAATATCCATTGATATGGTTTGACTCTGTCTCCACTCAAGTCTCACCTTGAATTGTAATAATCCCCATGTGTCAAGGGCAAGACCAGGTGGAGATAATTCAATCATGGGTGCGGTTTCCCCCATACTATTCTCATGATAGTGGGTGAGTTCTGATGAGAGATCTGATGGTCTTATAAGGGGTTTCCCCCTTCCCTCTGCTCTCATTCTCTCTTCTGCTGCCTTGTGAAGAAGGATGTGTTTGCTTCCCCTTCCACCATGATTGCAAGTTTCCTGAGGCCTCCCCCGTCATGCAAAACTGAGTCAGTTAAACTTCTTTTCTTTATAAATTACCCAGTCTTGAGTATTTCTTCATAGCAGCATTAAAATGGACTAACACATCCATATTCATTTAAAAATTACATTAATAATCAATATCATTCCACAATGAAAACTTTAGGCTCAGATGTTTTCAATGGTAGAACATAAAAGAATAAGATAAAATAAAGCCAATTGGCACAAACTTTCTCAGAAAATAGGAGAAAATGTTTCTCAACTCCTTTTGTGACACCAGCGTAATTTGGATACCAAAATCAAACAAAGATACTACAAGAACAGAAAATTATAAACCGATATGTTTTATGAATACTAAGAAACAAAATCTTCAATAAGATACTAGCAGTTCATAACTAGTAGACTGTAAAGAGAATAACACATCATACAAAAGTGGTGCTCTACCCAGCAATGCAAAGTTTTCTCAGTGTTTGAAAATCAAGGTAATTCATTGTATTTAGATAACAGGGGAGGAAAAAAGTTATGCTCATTTAAAAAAAAATACTTGTCAAAACTCAGCATCCACTCATAACAAAATTTTCCACAAACTATGAATAAGATTACATGTTCCTAATTTAAAAGCAGCATTGTGGTGGGTACAATAACAGCACCTCCAAAGACTCCCATGTCCTAATGCCCTAATTTCGCAGAATCTGTGAATGATACCTTACATGGCAAAAAAAAAAAAAAAAAAATTGCAAATGATATTAAAGCTAAGGTCCTTGATATAGTGAGATTACCCTGGATTATCTGGGTTGCCTAATGTAATTATCCAAACCCTTAAAAGCCGAGAGCCTTTGTAATTCTGCCAACAATACAAAGGAACAATAAAACAGCCCTTTCCCAGGGGTCTCCAGAAGGGAACACAGCTCTGCTGGCACATTGATTTTAGCCAATGAGACCTGTTTCAGACTTCTGGACTAGATAATTTTAAAATAATATTTTTTAAAGGGTGCTAAATTCGTGGTAATATTTTATGGCAGCTATAAAGGAAATGATATTACTGTCATATGTAAATGTAACATATTGAACTTTTAGTCACCAAGATTGGAAACAATGTAAAGATGTCTGCTCTCATTATTTTATTAAGCATTTTGTGAGATGATTTACAACATGTAATCAAATACAGAAAAAAATAAAAGTTTTCGTATTGGAAGTATGTCTCCATTCATTTACAACATAGTCTAATGCTATAAAAACTGAAAACTTTCCTTTCTAAAACTAGTAAAATTTATTCTAAAGATGATATGGCTAAAAGAAACCCACCAAATACATGCAGAGAAATTCTAAAATAGAAAAAAAAAAAACCTACAAAAATATTGCCACTTACATGATAGGCTTCTAATTTTTTAGAGGTAACATAATTCTGAATTCATTTTGTATTTATTATAATAGAGAGCAAAGGAGTAAAATTACTGATTTTTTTTTTGTAACCAGTATTTTCACTATGAGAGAAAGGAAAAACAAATAAAACAAATAATGAATGAGAGAATATGTGGAAAAATGGAATAGTGTTAGGTTTAGATTTAAGGTGTCATGAAAACATGAATTTTAAATGTATTTTGTAGCTCTATCTACTAAGAATATTGAGAAGCAATGATGGTCAATTAGCAATGAGAACAGCTGGATATTAGCATATAAATATATTTCCTTTCAAAAAGAAATAAGGCTTTTTAAAGAAATACCTGATTACACATTTCAGGCAGGAAAAAAATAATACAATGTGGGCACAGAATATTTTGTTGTTTCAGAAAGCAAGAATAAGAGAATATTTTATCTTCATGCCCAAAAAATGCCAGCCAATAAGAGTAGAATAATGGAAAGAAAAAGAAAAATAATTATTTTTTACATATGATTTAATAATTGATTCAAGCAATGTTGACTAATTACCTCTGGAAAAGATAAAAAACAGCATTTATGAAGATAAATATGACCAATATCAGGAATGAAAAATAATACCACAACATACTATAGATATTTAAATGGGAAGAAGAGACTTTTACAGGTAAATTTATACATATAAAATTGAAAATTATACGAAATATATAACTTTGTAGAAAAATACAATTTACCAAAACTGAAACAAAAGAAAGAAAATCTGAGTAGCTTATATCTGTTAAAGAAATTGAATCTTATTTTAAAACCTTCCTCAAAGAAATACCAAGCCAAAATAAGTCCAATGATAAAGCATAGTAAGCATTTAAGAAAGAACAGCACTAATATTTACCAATTCTTCCAGAGAATAAGAAACCTGGAAGCATTTTGGATCAATTTAGAGTTCAGCATGACTTTGATTTACAAAGCTGGCAAGGGCATTATGAGGACTATGGATTAGAGACTAATCTCATTCGTAAATGTAGATTCATGATTTAAAATTAGCAAAATAAGTCCAGTAACATATAAAAAGAATGACATATCGGGAGCAAATTTATTTTATTCAAAAGATACAGAAGTAATACTCAAAGTATTTTTATCTCCAGAACAAAAGTTCAATATAGAAGAAGAACATGGGACTATTGAGGTGCTCTCCAAGTCACAGAAATAGGAAGGGGCATTTGAGAGAATCTTAAGAAGTGCATATATCTGTACCTAATCTTACACATACACTACGGCTCAGAAATTTTACCTTTACCAATAAAACCAGGCATATATGCACAGAATAGATGTTTAGCAATAATTAACGCAGAATTATATGAACTAGCCCCAAACTTGAGATAGTGCTTAGGCCTAATAGTAGGCAAATGCAGAAATCATTACTCAACTAAAACACAAAAGACCCACTAAAGAAACAGGACAATTATACCCCCTTTAGGTGAACCAAAACTTAATCCATACCTCAGATTCTGTAACTATGGGTCCCAGGCCACGACAAAATATTTTTAAATTTATAAGATTCTTCCAAGGAGTTGTCTATGTCAT
The DNA here is from genome assembly GCF_003255815.1 of Theropithecus gelada. Lineage (NCBI taxonomy): Eukaryota > Metazoa > Chordata > Mammalia > Primates > Cercopithecidae > Theropithecus > Theropithecus gelada. The sequence continues at coordinate 61,052,150 of NC_037670.1, read as the reverse complement.
TAGATTTATTTTGTTCTCTATAGTCGTGTAGTTAAGTTCTAGTTACTCCATATCCTTGAAACGCTTATTATTGTCAGCCTTTTTAATTTCAGTCATCTTGTGCTCCTATTAAGGCCACTAATTGTAGTTTTCATTCCCATTCCCATGATAACTATGATGTTGAACACCTTGCCATATAGTTTTAATGTAATTTTCGTCATTTAAGGAAGCTCATACAATTGGTGTACGATGAGCATGGTCGAGCAGTAGGGAAAGAACGGCCCTTTCAACAAATGGTAGATGAACAGTATTAGTGTATTAGAAAATGACATTGGACTTCTACAGCATACAATCAACTTCGGAATGATTATAGACTTAATTAGGCCAAAATAATAACCATTCCAGAATACAACGTAGTTTAGGAACTTTAGGATTTGAGGCTGTTTAAAGGTGCCTTCATAACATTTTAGTATCGAGAGAATCGTAATTTAAAACTACAGTGAGGTTCAGTTCGATATGATGTGATGGTCAAAATTTAAATGTCAGGAAACACTAAACAATGAGAGTGAAGTCACAGAAACTTCCACATGCTACAAAGAGGAGTATTAATTGGCACCTGCCAACTGGAATATAATTTGTCAGAATCCATGAACGTTGAATACAAAGGACGTTATCTACTGATTTCACTCTTGGAGAGATGCCCTAAGGTAATCCGTTAATGAGTGCTTCAGATATATGTGCAGAGCTGGTCATGATGGTCAAAAAGAAGGAAGAAAAAAAAATGAATGTCCATCAAAAGAAGAAATGAAACATACATTGTTGTACATGCATACCATCAAATACTAGAAGGAACCATAAACATGTACATGAATATGGATGGTTCTAGCAGTTATAATTTCAAGTGGAAAAAGAAATAAAAGAATAGATAGAATATGATTCAAATTATTGTAGGATGCAAAGACAGGAAAAAAAAACCCAGATATGTCGTTTAGGGAAACACATGTAGGTGATAAATTACTTTAAAAAGAAAAGTAAGAGATTATCATAAAATTCAAAAGAGTGGTTACCTATGTGGTGACCAGGGCTGTGATGGGGAAGTTACACAATGGGTGTGTCTAAGGTTTTGGGGGTAATTTAATGGGTACTCATTTTATGAAGTTTCCTAATTCAGTGTGGTTGCATTTTATTCACTTTCTTCTAGTGCAGTGTATTTGACGTTAAAACATATTAGGCAACAGACAGTAACCATGAGTCGCCTGCTGACAAAGGTGCTGCGTCCCTTCCCCTGGGCTGATGGCCATGACCTGCATACCTCCAGGTCACAACATGCAGCTCAAATTCCAGGCATGAGCCCATGGGAAAGCTGTATTACTTCAGAATTAACAACAGGGGCCCTTCAGTGTAAGCGAACCAAATTAAGCCTCAAAATAGCATATGATTTTATTTGGGAAAATGTTTCAAAAAAGAAAATGTTTAAAAGGTTTGTTTCTCTTCCCAGAATGTGGCCTCCTTACCATAGAGTCAATGCTGGCATTACTTTTCCTACTACAAATTAAGGGTTATCAATAATTTTCCTGCTGTGACAATGGAAAGAAAACAGAGAGACGAAAGAAAGCTCTGGACCTCTATCCTGTGTGGGCCATTTCTGGGGTAATAAATTAAGAGCAGCAGGTATTTTTCAGAATACCATGGAAGAAAGTAATATTTCTTTACAATTAATAATGATGACAATAACCACACAACAATGGCATAATGATGATGATGAGATTTGACAATTATTTACTGAAATTTCTTGACCTACCTCTGACCTATTCATGTCAAAATATTCACCACTGGCCTACTAATTTAGATCTGCCCAATGAACAGTTAGATAAGATCTCAAATGTTGGTTTTCCCCAAATATCTATTACATAGAAACCCATTAAACTCTGCATGTGAGAACAGAAATGCAGTTCTGCTGAACCAGATTGGAGGAAGAGCCCACACCACCCACCGCATTTGACAGCTAAGCTGCACCTCAGGGTTCCCCTGGTCCCTTCATAGATGCAGATGGTTCTATCTCTCTATGTGTGTGTGTGCATGTGTTCCTGTATACACTGGCCAAAAATTTAAAGACACACAACAAGTATATGACATATTTTATTCACACTATTTAAAAAACGCTAAACAAAACCATTTTTAGCATATGTCAGGGATGAATATGAGAATAGTTTACTGAGTTTTATAATGGTTCTATGCTTCTGGCACTTATTCATTTGTTTAAAAACTATGTTAATTTTTATGTCAATTTGGGAAAGACTTCATTACAAGATGATAACTTGTGTTTTTCAGTTATTTACTAAATATTCATTAGTTGTAGGATGTGTTTTTTGAAAGATATTTTCTCATGGAACATATAACTATACAATCTCTGCTGCAGAGACTTGAGAAGTTTAAGAACCAGTTACCATGTTTTCTCTCTTTTTCTTCTTTCTCTCCTCATAAACCACAGTGATGGCTGTGTGGATAAATAAGTAAAATGTGTAATTAATTCCAATGCATTTTTACCCAAGCATGGATTTCAGACTCACTCTGGGGACACTTAGAGAAGAGAGCATGACAAAATGTCTTTGTCAATGTCGTGTTAAATAAGATTATGACCACATTTGATTGCCAGCAATTCTTATAGCAACACAATCTCTTATCTCAATATTTACTAGATATGTCAATATTTACATAAAAATATATCATCTCAATATTTACATAAAATATTTACATAGATATCTCAATATTTACATAAAATATATAATTTTTATTACTACAAGTTTTTACCGAGTTTACCTGTTCATACATTATCAGTAATTTTCTTTGTAAATAATTGATTTAAAACTATTTTCTTTTATATAGAATTATTTACATCAAAGTATTGTTATATTTTTCTATGGGAATGATGAGTATATCAAATCTAATCTTTTTCATTTCTCTGTGTTGGTTGGATACCTAAATTAACATTTTCTATTATAATTTTCCACTTATTTGGAATTTTGTTTTATTTCTGATGTTTTATTTAAAATAGTTTATCACAATTTTTTTTGGCAATTTTGTTATATCTTAAAAATGAAAAAAACCCATATACACATGCACGGTTCTGCACGCACCACAGGATAGTGAATGGGAGCACAAATACCACACAGAAGCCGACCATGATACACCAACCACAGAGAACTGTGGGATTAGAACTCTATGAAAGGAGGAAGATGTCTACTCATCAGGTAACCTCATGATCTTTAGCCACATTTGTATACTGCAATGGTTCATTTCATGTGTCCACTTGGCAGGGCTATGGAGTGCTCTGATATTTGGTTAAAACTTGTAGTTTCTGTGAGGGTGTTTCTGGATGAAATTAACATTTAATTGAGTAGACCAAGTGAAGCAGATTGCCTTGCCAATGTGGGAACTGGGGCTGACACCTTTGCCTCCTCTGGTTCTCAGGCCTTCAGGCTTGGACTGGAACTGTACCACTGGCTTTCCTGGGTTTCCAGCTTGCAGACAGCGAACTGTGGGACTTCTTTGCCTTCATAATCATGTGAACTAATTCCTCATAATAAGTCTCTCAATTAGATCAGTAGATAGAGGGATGGAGATTCTGTTGGTTCCATTTTTCTGGAGAACTGACTAATATAGATGTATATTATCTTACAAAGCTATATACACAGGTATACTTTATTTTCTCTAGGCTTCATCTATTTAAAGCTCTAATTATATTGACAAAATATAAATAATTTTCTTGATATCATTATTTTGTTCAGGAAAATTTAGTTGTTAAAAATAAAGGGCGGGGTAACTATGTTAACAATAAAAAGATGCAGCTCATTTTTTCTTTCTCTTTCCCTCCCTTCCTCCCTTCCTCCCTTCCTCCCTTCCTTCCTTCCTTCCTTCCTTCCTGCTTTCTTTCTGTCTCTCTCTTTGTCTTTCTTACTTTATTTCTTCTTTTTTTTTTTCTTTTTTGTACGGAGTCTCCCTCTGTTGCCCAGGCTGGAGTGCAGTGGCGCAATCTCGGCTCACTGTAAGCTCCGCCTCCCGGGTTCACGCCATTCTCCTGCCTCAGCCTCCCGAGTAGCTGGGACGAGTGGCTGGGACTACAGGCGCCCACCACCTCGCCAGGCTAATTTTTGTATTTTTAGTAGAGACAGGGTTTCACTGTGTTAGCCAGGATGGTCTCCAGCTCCTGACCTTGTGATCCACCCACCTCGGCCTCTCAAAGTGCTGGGATTACGGGCATGACCCACCGCGCCTGGCCTGCTTGGTTGCTTTTCTTTCTTTCTTTCTTTCTCTCCTTCCTTCCTTTCTTTCTTTCTTTCTCTCCTTCCTTTCTTTCTTTCTTTCTTTCTTTCCTTTCTTTCTTTCTTTTCTTTCTTTCTTTCTTTCTTTTCTTTCTTCTCTCTCTCTTTCTTTTTCTTTCTTTCTTTCCTTCCTTTCTTTTTCTTTCTTTCTTTCCCTCTCTCTCTCTCTTTCTTTCTCTTTCTCTCTTTCTTCCTTCCTTCTTCCTTCCCTTCCTTCCTTCCTTCCTTTCTTTCTTTCTTTCCTTTCTTTCTCTCTCTTTCTTTCCTTTCTTTCTTTCTTTCTTTCCTTTCTTCTTTCTTTCTCCTCTTTCTGCCCCTCTCTCTCTTTCTTTCTGCCTCTCTCTCTCTTTCTGTCTTTCTTTCTTTCTTTCTTTCTTTCTTTCTTTCTTTTCTTTTCTTTCTTTCTTTCTTTTCTTTCTTTCTTTCATTTTCTTCCTTTCCCACTCCTCCTTCCTTTCTTCTTTCTTTTTGCATTAAATTATCTCTTTCTTAAAAAATAATGTTTCTTGCAGGTAGGTCACTGTTTGCATAAACTATCCTTAGGTGGTAGAAATTTAGAGGAAATAAATGAATACTTGACAATACATTTGCTGTTTAATTATACTGTTTCAGTGGAAATATGAGATTTAAAAATTTCACTTTGCCAGTTTTACAGGATTAGTGTAATTAGTACATCAAGCTCTAGAGCAGAGATCACATTTTCAGTCCTGTATCCTTGATATTGTCTATTGGTTATGCCACTTAGTAGCTGAGTAGAAATACAATAGGAAACCCCTGTATACACCCCAGAATAACTAAAATTAAAAGTACTACAAATATTTATGTTGGTGAAAATATGTAGCGAAAGGAATTCCTGTACACTAGTGGTAGGAGCACAATTTGTTATAGTCACTTTGAGAAACAATATATAATTGTCTATGAAAGTTAAACATAAGCTTACCCTACAGCCTAGATATATATCCAAAAGAAATGCAAGCACATATGCACCAAGACTTGTGCAAAATCACTGGTAGCAGCATTATTTGTAATAGCACAAAGCAAGAAGCAACCCAAATGTTCACCAACAGTAGAATGGACAAACAAATTAGTACACATTCATGCAATTGAGTAATGAAAAAGCAATGAAAATGAATGTGCAATAACCACACACAATGTAATATTGAACAAGCGAAGCCAAAAGAGGATATGAATTTATAATCCCATTTAAGTAATCATCAAATAGAGAGGAAACTAATTTATAGTGTTAAAAGGTAGGATGTGGCCTATATTCTGAGAAGAAACATCAGCAGTGATTATGAAGGGACATGAGGAGGCTTCTGGATGGTGGCAATATTCAGTTTTTTGACCTGAGGTACAAATGCTACCTGTGATAATCTACTTCACTCTAAATGTTAAAAAGTAATCCAATGGCATCTTGACGACATTTCTTGACCTTCTGTCTTTCCAGTCCCACTGATCCTGGGCCCAGCTACTATCCTCTTAGAGGTCCCACGGAGAGACCTCTGCCTCCCTCCTGCACTGGATAGCCTGCCTCCTGGATCCTGTATATTCATTTCCTTGACTCACTCTCTGATGCAGTCAGTACATCCTTTTGCACCTTCTTCAGAAGTGGTGCAATCCCTTGCAATTATCTTTTGAGACTTTAAGTATCTAAAAATATTTTTATTCTACCATCATACCCTTTAACTCTTTAATTTGCCTGGGTATGTAATATGAGGTTGAATATTATATCCTTTCAGAATTGTCAGGAGAATGCTATTGTCCTTGGGTTTCCAAGGTTGCTCTTCACATGTTTACATGTTCTCTCTCTCTCTTTCTCTCTCTTTCTGCCTTTCTCTCTCTCTCTCTCTCTCTCTAACTCTAAAACCTTGTAGAATCTTCTCTTGGTCATAAGTACTTTGGAATTTCCTAATGATGTACATTTCTCTGGATTTATTTCTTCCAATGTACACATACTTAGGGATTTTTTTTTACTGTAAATGAAAATTCTCTTGAACTAATTTATTAATATCTGCATCATCTGTAACATTTAAAAAAAACTCTCTCATTCCAGATTCCCCATTATTCAGAGTTTGAACTTCCTGGGCAATTATTTTATTGTAATTTCCATCTTTTTATCTTTTCTTCTCTACTTCCTTGGAGTTATATTCACTTTATCTTCCAAATCCTTTATTTCGGTGTTTATTTCTGCTGTTCTGTTTTTAATTTCCATGGGCTCCTTTACGTTGTCTGAAAGCTCCTGTTTCTGTTTTGTGGATGCCATATAATTTATATTTCTGAAGATACTAATGACGGAGTTGAGGTATTTTTCTCTCTGCCAAGAATGCTCCAATTTAGTATTTTTCTGTCTGTTTTTTCTGTTAGGCATTTTTCTCCAATGTCTGAAAATCATTGTCTCACTGCTCATAATTTATACTGGAGAGCAACAAAACAGTGACTGTCAGCTCAGATCTTGTATGTGCAGTTTGTGCAACCTGAGCTTTACTGTGAAAAAGTAAGCATGGGCTATTTGTTGGCGAACTCTCATTTCTATTTTGTATTCATTGCCCTTCAGATGGTTAGATTACCCAGAGAAAAATTGTTACAGCATTTGACTCAAAGATAAAGAATTGACGATCAGCATGCTTGGGTAGAATGGAGAAAGAGGTATAAAGGGGCTCTTTATTAAGGATTCAGTTGAGGAAAATTCCCAGGACTCCTCTTTTTGGTCATGGTATCAGCACTTTCAATTGTGCCAGCTTTTTTTTTCAGCCCAGAGACCTTCTGTTCCATTGAGGAATCAAAAATTCAGGGTTGGCAAGGGGTTGGCAGGTCACTTAGCTGAAAGGAACTGGAGGAGGGCATTAGCATTTAAAGTCCTTTCAAGCCATTTATACTCACTGTAACTTACTTTTTCATCCCCACCCCATCAGTACTAATCCCACTGGTAAGTGCTCCTGCCAATTCCTGGGTCTTTGAGGACTCTGTTCTATACATCAATGCTTTGTAGATTTCCCTGCTGGGAAGTTAGGAATTGGCTTGCTTATTTCTTTGTAGCAATCATAGATACTGAAAAACCGAACAGAACAGACATTACATTTAAACTTGGTAATTTGAGGAGGGCTTAATTAAGGAGCTAAAGAGGTATGCAAGATATGGAGAAACCAAAAGAAATAGTGAAGTATTGTAGGGATACTGCTGCACAGGAGACCAGAAGGGATTGGAAGGAGCAGATGCCAGAGCCTGGAATGACAGAGATGTGTGCAGAGGAGTGTCTAACAGAAGCTTTAACCCTGGCTGAGGAGTGCAGCCAGCTCAGAGTCACACACGTAGAAGACCAAAGGCTTCAATAGGTCAGCCTCCCACCTCACTCCAATCTTCTGCTTGACCTCTTATTGGCTAAAGCAAATGAGAAGCCAGAACATCAGATAGTCAACTAATGTTCATATAAGTCAGCCTTTCCCACTTGTAGTTCTTAGAACAATGATAAAATGTGCTGAGCATGAAACAGCCTGAGAAGGAGGATCTGTTCAGAACAGACTGAGATCCATTCCTACTCCGTCAAGAAAATTGTGTCTTGCAGTGCTTTAGCCCATTGAAATCAAGGGACTTCAGTGTATAAAAACCTAGAGTAGAATGCATTCAGCATCACTTAGTGTGACATGGGGCATGTCAGACAATACTCCATTTACCCTGCATTTTTATGAGTCCTGAAAGACTGACTTGTCATCAATTCTAAGATTCTTTTATTTCTTGCTTCCTTGAGTAATTAAGTGGCTTCCTTAACTGGTTGTGTGAGTGTTCTGTCTCATTGAATGCAGGCAAGTGGTAGAAATTACAGATTGGTAATCTGTGAACAGTGAACCTACTTCACAACTATAGAATCTAACTCCATTTTCAGCATTCTCCGCATTAATTCCTCATTCAGAGCTATATATGACAACAACTTTTTAAAATTTTATTTTAAGTTCCAGGATACAAGTGAAGAACATGCAGGTTTGTTACACACGTATACATGTGACATAGTTGTTTGCTGTACCTGTCACGTAGGTTTTAAACCCCACATGCATTAGGTATTTGTCCTAATGCTCTCCCTTCCCCTGCCTCCGCAACCCCCGACAGGCCCCAGTGTATGTTGTTCTCCTCCCTGTGTCCATATGTTCTCATTGTTTAACTCCCACTTATGAGTGAAAATATGTGCTATTTGGTTTTCTGTTCTTGTGTTAGCTTGTTGAGGATGATGGCTTCCAGCTTCATCCATGACCCTGCAAAGGACATAATGCCATTCTTTTTTATGGCTGCATAGTATTCCATGGTGGCTATGTACTTTCTTTATCCAGTCTATCATTGATGGACATTGGGTTGGTTCTACGTCTTTGCTATTGTAAATAGTGCTGCAATAAACATACATGTGCATGTGTCTTTATAGTAGAATGATTTATATTCCTTTGGGTATATACCCAGTAATGGGATTGCTGATCAAATCATATTTCTGGTTCTTGATTCTTGAAGAATTGCCACACTGTCTTCCATAGTGGCTGAACTAATTTACATTCCCACCAACAACATAAAAGTGTTCCTATTTCTCCACAGCCTCACCAGCATCTATTGTTTATTGACATTTTAATAATCACCATTCTGACTGGCATGAGATGGTATCTCATTGTGGTTTTGATTTGCATTTCTCTAATGATCAGTGATGATGAGCTGTTTTTCATATGCTTGCTGGCCATATAAATGTCTTCTTTTGAGAAGTCTCTGTTCATATCCTTTGCCCACTTTTTGATGGGGTTGTTTGTTTTTCTTCTTGTAAATTTGTTTAAGTTCCTTGTAGATTCTGGATATTAGACCTTTGTCAGATAGGTAGACTGCAAAAATTTTCTCCCATTCTGTAGGCTGCCTGTTCGCTCTGATGGTAGTTTCTTTTGCTGTACAGAAGTTCTTTAGCTTAATTAGATCCCATTTGTCAATTTTGGCTTTCGCTGCAATTGCTTTTGGTATTTTCGTCACGAAGTCTTTGCCCATGTCTATGTCCTGGATGCAATGGGGAAAGGATTCCCTATTTAATAAATGTTGCTGGGAAAACTGGCTAGCCATATGCAGAAAACAGAAACGGGACCCCTTCCTTAAACCTTATACAAAGATTAACTTAAGATAGATTAAAGACCTAAATGTAAATCCCAAACCATAAAAACCCTGGACAAAACCTCTTTTTTTTTTTTTTTTTTTTCTTTGAGACAGAATCTCGCTCTGTTGCCCAAGCTGGAGTGCAGTGGTGTGATCTCAGCTCACTGCAAGCTTTGCCTTCCTGGTTCACGCCATTCTCCTGCCTCAGCCTCCTGAGTAGTTGGGACTACAGGCACCTGCCACCAAGCTGGCTAATTTTTTTTTTTTTTTTTTTTTTTGTATTTTTAGTAGAGATGGGGTTTCACCATGGTAACCAGGATGGTCTCAATCTCCTGACCTCGTGATCCACCTGCCTCGGCCTCCCAAAGTGCTGGGATTACAGGCGTGAGCCACCCTGCCCAGCAGACAAGACCTTTTTAAGAATGCTGGTACTCTCCTCACTAAAGCATTTTTGCATCAAGGAAGGGAGGAGTGCCTTTGGGGCCCTCCTGAAGATTGTGATGACCGGAGGGGTGAGAGTTTGCACCGAATCCTTTTAAAAAATGCTTTCTCCTGAAACTGAAAGCTCACCTAATTAAGCCACCAAAGCTAACCTGCCTTACTTGCTTTTAATTGCCTACTTCCAGTTGATCCTAAAATTCCATTACCCTCCTTATAGATACCTGACTGTGGGTCACTATAGTAACAGTTGCTCAAAGTTATTTTTCAGGAACTAGGGGGCAGCTCTTGTTCAGTTTAAGCTGCTTGAGGCCACCAACCTTTACCTGGGCCTGCTGGGGTGCTTGAAGAGTGACCTTTTAACCTCAGAGGGCTAAAAATGCCACCCTCAGGTCATGCTTATGCCACTATTTCATGTAGCCGAATCCGGTGACAAACCATGTGGCTTGGTTACACTTGCACAGAAACCCCGATTATCTCATCTTTCCTACCCACCAATCATCTTTGCCCACACTTTAGAATGGCTCTTTATCCCTTACTACCCCAAAACCCTATTTTCAGGGAGGTGGATTTCAGATTTGTTCTTGCATCTCCTCACATGGCAGCCTTGTGAATAAAATCTTTTCTCTGTTTCAAAAACTAGTAGCCACAGTGATTGGCTTGTTGCATGCAGGCAGAAAAGAACCTGGTTGCTAACACTCCAGAAACTTTGACTCCTTTCATTAAAGAAGTAGGTTGACAACTGAGGCTTCTCTAGTGTGCTCCGCTTGTCAGCCTACTTCTTTTATGAAAGTATTGCATCTGGGTTTCAATTCCGCAAGCACAGAAAGTCAGTGCCACCATCATGGGCTTCATTTAACACGTTGAACCTTAAATCCAAAAGGAATGTGCTCATTTTCGTTAATCGAGTCCCATCTGGCCTGCTATTGTCATAGTTCTTTTAGGACCTGCTACCATATATACTCTGCAGACTGCTGAATCTATACAGAATCTATACAGGACTATAAGCTTTTTGGAGTGTGGGTGAGCTCCTCCTACAGAAGGTCTTACGTTTTCCTCCCTGACTTATGAAGGGACCTATATCTCACCGTGGGCCTCAAAGCAACAGTGGTGGTAGCTCAGGGTCTTCAGAAGCTTCCTGTAAGCAAGTGCCCAGGAAAGACAGCTGGAATTCACTTATGCAGAGGACTGCTTCCCCAGGGAGACCAAAGTTTGAATTTCTCAGACTCTTAGGCGTCTGCTTATATGTTCCCATCCCTCACGTTAGGCCCACTAGTGCTATTTTCAGAGTGTAAACAACCTTTACATCAGGCCCTCAGCTTGGTCTTCACCTATGTCTGTCCTCAAACTGAGGGGGATGAGGAACTCTTTCAAATCTGTCATGGAAGGTTATTAATTTTTCCTGTGTATTATCCGTCAAATGTTCAACAGTTTTACCTTTCTCAGTTCCTTGCATCATAGAGCCATCAAAATACCAGCTGAGTCCCTGCCTTCCAAATCACTTTGCATTCCAAAGTGACCGATGACCTCAGGCGCTTCATCTCTGCAGGCCATGGTCCTCTCCTGCTCTCCATCCCAAGCGAGACTCTACTGCAGGACAGGATATCTGTGCCCCACCCCCATCCAACCAGGTGGCTACCCTGCATATCTCCAGTGGGGATGAACTCAATCACAGAATGCTCTAAGAGCCTTTTTCCTCACACCACTCCTGGTACCAATGACCAACCAGTCAGGGTCCTGACAAGATAACAAATGGCATGCTCAGTTTGGATGATTTGGGGAAAATCAGGGATCTATTTGAAAGTAGTTCTCAAGGGAGAAGGAACACAAAGCATTGCCTTCCCAGGACTGGAAGGAGCAGGGCACTACACACCATCACCAGCCCAAGCCTAGAAGCTTGGGGGGAGACAGTAGTTACCAGCAAAGAGAGAAGAAGAAAGAGGTAGCACAGGGGTATTTAAGAGAATCTCTTGGTAGAATCAATAAGTTTTGGTCAAATAACCCAGCCTGAGGTAACCCATCATGGATGGAGAAAGAAGAATGGAAACCTGGACCTCAATCTTTCTCCTTTCTGCTTATGATATTTTTAGGCTGAACCTAAGCAAAAGCCAAAAGGGAAGTGTTCTGTTGATTTGGGGATACAATTCAGCCTGAGGCTACAGAGCTGGGTGGGAAAAGGAGAACAGATCTGAAGCAGCAACCAAAACTGATCCAGCTACTTAGTAACCCCTAAGCCACCTACCTCTTTGCCATCTTCTTTCCAATTGTCTTTGCATTCTTGCATATTCTTATTCTGTCAAAATAAAATGAAGAATACATTGGGTTGATATCATTGATGCAGTTACTAAAGATTGTCTTTCCAAGGGCTTAGATACAGATGGAAAAGATTAACACGGTAACTGGCAGAGGACATAAAGTTCAGGTGTGCCTTTTTAGTCATTCCTCTGCTTGATTGGGTATCTCATGTGAAAAGCCTGCAGTTACTAAAATTCCAGATATAAAAGTCTATCTTCCCAGTTCAAAATTTATGGTACCTGTACCTTACCTTGTTTCTGCTTGCACTGAGTCTAGACTTTTATCTTCCTAGATTTCCAATCACATTGATTTCATCAGTGTTCTTGGTTTACGTGCTTCTTTGGCTTATAACACAGATGCACATTGAGGCCAGCTTTTGTTTTTGTTTTTTCTACAAAGGCTTTATGTTCATTGTTGTCTTCTGTATTCATAACCCCATGCATGCACTTCCCACTCGCCAGAATTCTTTTTCTCAAACTAGCTCGCCTAGTTAATTTCTGACCATCCTTAAATCTCGGCTCCTCTGTGACACAATGCCTCATTGCTTCCAACAGGGTAAAGTTATCCCTCTATTGCACCAGATGATTGTCCTTGTGTATGCCCTGGAGATAGGATATGTAAACAGAAGTCTATGTTATTTATTGTTGCATTACAGTTTGCCATTGTATAGTTTTCAGCTTGTCTTTCCTGTTGGCCCATTAACTGTAAGAAGGTCATAGCTCCTTCTTTTATTACAGTCTGGCAGAGTAGATTCTCAATAAATTTTATTGATCAACTACTGTATTTATTCTGCATCATATAAGTTTCCTCTGTAATTTTGACCTTTCTGACTTGACCTCAGGACCCAGGAACTGGAGCAGAACTGTGGGGTGTGAAACCCTGACAGAGCAATGGCATGCAGACAGGAGAGAAATGTTCAGGATTCAGTGAATGGTTTTAATCCTGCTCTGCATTTTTTCTTACCCCAGGGACACTTTAAATGTCTGGAGCCATATATATTTTATGGCACCTTAAAGGCTAACTTTGCTCATGCCTGGGGATCTGTGTACTCTTTAAATGCTGTTTTGCTATTGCGATAAGGGACACAGTATGTGTTATTCAACTGAATACAAAAAGAAGAAAAGTGAAAACTTGGGTATGCACATACCATCTCGAAACCACCTTTGTCTGTGTCTGGAGTGGGAAAAGTTATGGGTCAATATCTCCTTTCTGAGTCCTGGCATTAGGGAGACAGAGACGGATTTGATGATCATTCACTGGGCTGGCAAGTCCTTCCATCTCTACCCAAGTACAAACTCAGTTTCTTTTCTGAGTGCATAAGTGCTTAATGTTGATTGACTGAGTCATCTATCATGACACAGGAGTTTACATTTTCTTGCAGATATATAATGGGAATTCCAGTGAAATGGAAAACACTAAAACCATCATTTTTCAGAAGAACTGCTAAGTGTGAATACTAAGTAACATCTGCTAATGGTTATTGAGGGAACATATTCTAGGTGATAGAAGGGAAAACACACTTAACCAACTTCAGGATCTGGACTGCACTTGAAGTTTGCAAGTGAACATACACTTTGTTTTTTCCATTTTCTTTGGTTTTGTTTTGAAAAATGACAGCCTCGTAGTAAGAGATATTATAAAAGGATCTAAAACCTGTTTTCATACAGAGTAGTGACAATTGGTGTGTCTTACCAATAATGACATGCGTTTAATATAGATTGCACTGTGAAAAATGATTTTGCTTTTATTTCCACATATAAATTATTCACCCAGATCTTCATTCTGTTTAAGAGTCATTCAGATTGTGTCCTTAGAGACACAGGTAGCAGAGATCAAACATTTAGGTTATAATTTAGTGATTTTTGTTTTTCTAAAAGGACAGCTCTTAAAAATAAAAAGTAAAAATATTAACCACCAATAATTGTGGTTTAGGAATATTGCAGAATGGCATTATTTAGAATATGCTTGAAAAAAGAATTAGATGTTATTATAGTATATTCTTTCTTATACAGTCTACAGGACTTTCAGAAATCTCAGACATTGAGTCTTCATATTTTATACTAGATATTTCTCACTTTCTTGCTCCAAAATCGTTTTCTCTTTTTCTAGAAAGTATAAAATTTCCTACTTTTGCCCCAGCTACTCAACATATTCTTGGGAACCGATTCCACTGAGGGGCCCTGGCCACCAGGGAGGCACATGGATGGGGTGCTGTGCGAACCCTATTCCTCCCTTTAGAGGCCTGCACCTCAGGCTGAGACACCAGCAGCAACAGGGGCCAGGTTGACTCAATCTGATGCATGCCAGTCCCTCAAGAACCTGCCCACCAGCTTGGCTACCCAGATTTTATGTTCTGCTCTGGGTCTTTCTGAATTCTTATTCTTCAGCGGCCCTTTTTCTTAGTTATAAGAACCCCATGTCTCCCAAGTACCCACATCGCTCAAGTTCTCTGAAGTGCATTTCCGTTTATTATAAACAAAGATTCCTACCAATACATAAAACATCCCACAATGTGTTAAATGGGTAGACAATTTCACCTTTTAAAGTAAAATGACTTGATTCAATTTTCCTTCCCTGGTAACTACAAGATTGTTGATTAGAAATGATTGCCTTGGTAGTACAGGCTGAAGCCACTTGAGATCTCTCAGAATCTCTCCAGGCTCATAGGAGACAGAAATTTCTTTTGCTGAACATTTGGCCATTTGATATTAATGCCTACACTAATAGCCATCACATGAGTTGTATTTACTGTGGCAGGCACTTAAAATGCCTTACATATATAAACTCATTTAATTCTCACAACCCTAAACATTAAGTATAGACATAATCCAGTGTTATTTTTAAATATAATATATGCTGTACCAGGGATTCTGTCTTATGTAGTGTGGTATACCCATTACCTATCATAGTATGTGACATAATAGTCACTCAGTAAATATTTCTTTCTTTCTTTTTTTTTTTTTTTTTTTAAATGGAGTTTTACTCTGTCACCTAGGCTGGCGTGCAATGGTGCGATCTTGGCTCACTGCAATCTCCACTTCCTGGGTTCAAGTAATTCTTCTGCCTCAGCCTCCCAAGTAGCAGGGATTATAGGCTTCCACCACCACACCCGGCTAATTTTTGTATTTTTAATAGAGACGGGGTTTCACCGTATTGGCCAGAGTGATCCCAAACTCCTGATCTCAGATGATCTGCCTGCCTCGGCCTCCCAAAGTGCTGGGACTACCGGCGTGAGTCGCTGTGCCCGGCCAGTAAATATTTCTTAAATGAATCGTACAATGTGTGTCTGGGCTTATCATGCCCATGATTGCTTGTAGTGGAGATATATGTCAATATAAACCTCTTTCTTACATGTTCATCTCCCACTTCTTAAATATGTATTTAGTGTTATCAGAGCATCCATGTCACACTAGCTTCATGTGACACTGAAAACCCATCTCTGGCTCTGGGAGTTTTGGAAGTGAAACAAGAGAGTAAGCTTGTATATCTAGTGCTTGAAGCCATAAGATGAAAAATACAGGAATGGTTGATGGACATATTCTGTATGTTATGGTAAAGAAATCCTCCTCAGCAAGAAACAAGAATTAAACCAGAATACAAAAAAAAAAAAAAAAAAGAAAAGAAAAAGAAAGCAAGCACCAGTGAGAATTAGAAGTCCAGATTCTAGTTCGTCCTGAGGCTCGAATAAATGTTGGCCTTTGTATATATAACTCAGTTGTTCAGAGTTGATGGTACATTCCTTGTTCTTCTAATACAAAGTCATTTCTTTTTTTATAAATTAGAGATAGGATCTTGCAATATTGCCCAGGCTGGTCTTGAACTCCTGGCCTCAAGTGATCCTCCTGTGCTAGGATTACAGGTGTGAGCCACCACACCTAGCCAAAAAGTAGATTTATCTCTTTAGATTATAACATGCATTGTCATTCCCTTTTAATTTAGCATTATGGTAGATATATTGTCCATTTGGCCTGCTATAACAAAATACCTTAGCCTAGGCAATTTATAAACAACAGAAATTTATTATTTTCAGTACTGGAGGCTGGGAAGTTCAAGATCAAGGCACCAGGAAATTCAGTGTCCAGTGAGGCACCTCTGCTTCATAGATGGTACCTTCTTTCTGCATCCTCATATGGCAGAAGGGGGTAACGATGTGTGCTTGAGCTTCCTTTACAAGGGCTTTAATCCCATCCATGAGAATGCAGCCCTTATGAATTATCACTTCACAAGGGCTCCATATCTTAATACTCTCATATTAGGTATTAGGTCCTGACATATGAATTTTGGGGGGACACTAGAACATTAAAACCATACGGCAGTAACCTTGCAGCCAAGTATTCCTCTTCAGCTATCTAGGCCTAACCTTTGCACTTCTTAATTATATCTCATTCTTCACTTCCTTTATAACCTACTGAAGCAAAACTTTAATTATAATTTTCCTATTAAGTGAAATAAACATTTGAAATATTTAGCTCTCAAAAACGGCTCAACATATTAAACTGTTAATGTATAGTAACATCACTCTACTTCTAAAAACTAAGCTATATACTTCATAACATGGAATGTAAGGCTTCCAACTATATCCTTAATTTATCTTCCCATATTCATATTCTACTTCTCCCAATAGGAACTTTGTGTGTCTGTCAGGCGCTTTTCTATAGAATTTGCCTAAATGTACCTGGATGTTTTCCAGTTCATACCTCTTGTGAATTCAGTTTGCTTTTGAAAATGTCATTTTGAGGAAGGAGGTGTGAACACAAATAATATGTCAATGTGTAATTATTTTTCAGACTTTGAAGAAAACAAGGAAGATCCATTCGTGGATCAAGAAAGTAATGCTGTTCTGAGTACACTGAGACATGGGGTCGCTACCTCATAAACTGCCTTTGTAAACCTAATTCAGAATTTTCAAACTTCAAAAGACAGAGAAATACTGAGGAATGCTGCTTAGACACACTTGACATACAGAGAACATATTCGTTTCAGGAACAATTTCATCTTCATCAATTATTTAAATACTTAGTCAGATTTGCCTTATTTCACATAAAGTTGAATATGAGTAGCTGAAGTGTTGATACAAGAACAAGAAATGTAGTTTTCATACAATTAGTGTATATTTTCAAAGATAAAAATATTTCACCGGATACATGAAGAAATTTAGAATGAACTCTAGTTTGCAATCAATGATAAAATGTAAGATAAAAAACTAAAAACATAGTTGCAAATTGTGATTAAAAGGCATGCAAAATTAGGGATTTATAAATTAGTTACATATGTGGGAATATGGAACCATGAATAATATGAATACATACTGGTTTGTACATTTACTTAACTTTACACATTTGTTCTCTTTTCTCTGTCTGTAAAAGATAGATAGATAATAGATAGATAAATAGAAAAAGAAAAAGATAGATATAGATAGCAATATAAGCTCTGAAAGAAGAGTAGAACATTTTTGCCAAAAATCTTTTCCTAAGAACACCTTTCTTAAATACTAAGAAGAAAAGGTTGAACATCTGGAACAATTTGTGAAATAAACAACAGTATAGCTTCCTTCAGTAGAAAACATGCTGTTTTCTTACGTTTTTAGTATTATAGTCTGATAACCCATGGTATATTTCCAAGATCAGACAGAATTGTAAATGTAAAATCATCAAATATAAAAGAGTGTTGATGAAAAAATAAACTCTGTAAAATATTTGAAGAGGTTTATTCTAAAACAAATGTGAGGACCATGACCCATGACACAGCCTCAAAAGACCCTGAGAACATGTGCCCAAGGTGGCTGGATTACAGCTTGGTTTCATACAATTTAGGAGAAAAGAAGTTACAAGCAAAGACATAAATCCATACATGGAAGGTACACATTGGTCCAGCCCGGAAAGGCTGGACATGTCAAAGCGAGGGTTGGGCTTACAAGTCATAGATGGATCCAAAGATTTCCTGATTGGCACTTGGTTGAAAGAGCTAAGCTTTGCCTAAAGAGTTGAAATCAGCAGAGAAATGCTTGGGTTTAAGATGGGTACGGGGGTGGTCATGAAAACCAAGGTACTTGTCATGTAGAGAAGGCCTCCAGGTTGTAGGCTTCAGAAAGAATAGATGGTAAATGTCTTATCAGACCTTAAAAGGTGTCAGACTCTTAGTTTTCTCTTCTAGGTCAGGAAAATACCTGGAAACGGTAGAGAATTCTCTACGGAATGTAAATTTTCCCTATAAGAGATGGTTTTCATGGCCATTCCAAAATATGTCAAAGAAATATACTTTGGAGTAAAATACTTTTATTTCTTTTAGGCCTGTAACCTGTCATGTGATGTTTATATCTGAGTCAGGTTGGAGCTGGTATCTTATCGTTACAGAGAGTCTGTTCTGTCAGTCTTAGGATCTCTGTTTTAATCTTAATGCTGGTCACTTGTACCTGAACTTCATAAGAGAGAGGGCACAGTGAGGTATGTTTGACCCCCACCCCACCCTTCCTGTCATGACCTGAACTAGTGTCACGGGTTTCTTTCGAATCTCCTTCATTGAGAGGGGATCCATTCAGTAATTTGGGGGACTTTTATTTGATTTTTGGCTTATAAAAGTGAGGGACATCTGAGTCTGGAGCAGACTGAAGAGGAAGGGAAGTACAGTCCCCAGATAAAGGCCTTCAGATGCCATCTCCCATTAGCATGCAGGCCTCAGTCCAGAGGGTAAGTATGGCTCAGCATGCTTCTAGAAAAAGGAAATCTAGGGAAATCAAGAATGGACAAGAATGAATATTTGCCAGTGAAGTATGTTGAGTTCCTTACCTACCTTACCAGGTGTTTGTCACACGCTCATTCTCAGGAGAAAGTATTATTGATCCTGCTTTATAAAATAAGGAAAGGGAGGCTTTAAAATTTTAAATTACTGTTTTGCTGTCAGCCAACTCGTTTGTAAAAACTTAGTATTCTACAAAGTGTTTTCTGACACTCAACTCTATACAAATAAGGCCATAATGCCCTTTGTATTCATTTTCAGCATTTACATCAATGCTTTGAACAACATCCACAATAAAAACATCCACAGTAAAGTCTTGAGATTGAAAGTTGGGTCAGGTTTATTGATTTGCGTATCCAGCATATAAACAGAACCAAAGACAAAGACCACAAGATTATCTCAATAGATGCAGACAAGGCCTTTGACAAAAATTCAACAGCCTTTCATGCTAAGAACTCTCAATAAATTCGGTATTGATGGAATGTATCTCAAAATAATAAGAGCTATTTATGACAAACCCACAGCCAATATCATACTGAATGGGCAAAAACTGGAAGTATTCCCTTTGAAAACTGGCACAAGACAGGGATGTGCTCTCTCACCACTCCTATTCAACAAAGTGTTGAAAGTTCTGGCTAGGGCAATCAGGCAAGAGAAAAAAATAAAGGGTATTCAGTTAGGAAAAGAAGTCAAATTGTCCCTGTTTGCAGATGACATGATTGTATATTTGGAAAAGCCCATTGTCTCAGCCCAAAATCTCCTTAAACTGACAAGCAACTTCAGCAAAGTCTCAGGATACAAAATCAATGTGCAAAAATCACAAACATTCTTATACACCAGTAACAGACAAACAGAGAGCCAAATCATGAATGAACTCCCATTCACAATAGCTTCAAAGAGAATAAAATACCTAGGAATCCAACTTACAAGGGATGTAACGGACCTCTTTAAGGAGAACTACAAACCCCTGCTCAATGAAATAAAAGAGGACACAAACAAATGGAAGGACATACCGTGCTCATGGATAGGAAGAATCATTATTGTGAAAATGGCCATACTGCCGAAGGGAATTTATAGATCCAGTGCCATCCCCATTAAGCTGTCAATGACTTTCTTCACAGGATTGGAAAAAACTGTTTTAAAGTTCATACAGGACCAAAAAAGACCCTGTATTGCCAAGACAATCCTAAGCCAAAAGAACAAAGCTGGAGGCATCATGGTACCTGACTTCAAAATATACTCCAAGGCTACAGTAAGCAAAACAGCATGATACTGGTACCAAAACAGAGACATAAACCAATGGAACAGAACAGAGCCCTCAGAAATAATACCACATATCTACAGCCATCTGATCTTTGACAAACCTGAGAAAAACAAGAAATAGGGAAAGGATTCCCTATTTAATAAATGGTGCTGGGAAAACTGACTAGCCATAAGTAGAAAGCTGAAACTGGATCCTTTCCTAACTCCTTATACAAAAATTAATTCAAGATGGATAAGAGACTTAAATGTTAGACCTAAAACCATAAAAACCCTAGAAGAAACCCTAGGTAATACCATTCAGGACATAGGCATGGGTAAGGACTTCATGTCTAAAACACCAAAAGCCATGGCAACAAAACCCAAAATTGACAAATAGGATCTAATTAAACTAAAGAGCTTCTGCACAGCAAAAGAAACTACCATCAGAGTGAACAGGCAACCTACAGAATGGGAGAAAATTTTTGCAATCTACTCATCTGACAAAGGGCTAATATCCAGAACCTATAAAGAACTCAATCAAATTTACAAGTAAAAAACAACCCCATCAAAAAGTGGTCAAAGGATATGAACAGACATTTGTCAAAAGAAGACATTCTTACAGCCAACAGACACATGAAAAAATGCTCATCATCACTTGCCATCAGAAAAATGCAAATCAAAACCGCAATGAGATACCATCTCACACCAGTTAGAATGGCAATCATTAAAAAATCAGGAAACTATAGGTGCTGGAGAGGATGTGGAGAAATAGGAACACTTTTACACTGTTGGTGGGACTGTAAACTAGTTCAACCATTGTGGAAAACAGTGTGGCGATTCCTCAAGGATCTAGAACTAGATCCGGACCCATTTGACCCAGCCATCCCACTACTGGGGGTATACCCAAAGGATTATAAGTCATGCTGCTATAAAGACAAATGCACACATATGTTTATTGTGGCACTACTCACAATAGCAAAGACTTGGAATCAACCCAAATGTCCATCAGTGACAGACTGGATTAAGAAAATGTGGCACATATACACCATGGAATACTATGCAGCCATAAAAAAGGATGAGTTCATGTCCTTTGTAGGGACATGGATGCAGCTGGAAACCATCATTCTTAGCAAACTATCTCAAGAACAGAAAACCAAATACCACATGTTCTCACTCATAGGTGGGAATTGAATAATGAGATCACCTGGACACAGGAAGGGCATCATCACACACTAGGTCCCACTGTGTGTGGGTGGTGAGCATTAGGAGATATACCTAATGTAAATGACGAGTTAATGGGTGCAGCACACCAACACGGCACATGTATACATATGTAACAAACCTGCACATTATGCACATGTACCCTAGAACTTAAAGTATAATAAATAAAGAAAGAAAGAAAGAAAGAAAAAAAAAAAGAAAGTTGGGTCAGGAGGACCATGGTCCAAATCAGGAAAATTATCTTTTGACAGTTGGTCTCATTATATCCTTGGAAGACTGTGCATTTTGACTTTGAGAAAATAAAGTCTTAAGAGCACTTGAGTAGTCTGGCAGAGTTGATTAAAAATGAAGCTTTTAAACACTGTTATAATGCGGTTCCCAGCTGAATGGAAACATAGCTATGGCAAGAGCTGGAGCTTCTAAATCTGCTAAGATTAATGGGAGTGAATTACCATTATGTGCCAAAGGAATATGTTTGGGCATCAGTGAAAAGTGAGAATAAATACAAAATGAAGAGTCTCACTTTTTAAAAAATAATATATTAAACATTTAAATTGTGTAAAATCTTGCCAGATCTCAGAATTCCTCTGTGCTTTTGATTTCAATTGGATGAAGCATGTCTGTAGGTAGATAAAAATGTCAAGAAACATATTTTCAATATGGACTATATCCATTTAAAACATCTTTAAGTTTAAATCACCAGAGATTTCTTGATTAACAAATATTATGTAAGAAAAAGTCACAAAAAAGGTGAATGTATGTAACATTCATCAGGTTACTATTCTATGCCAGGCACTATATCAACTCTTAAAAGATTTTATTTATTTTTCCAAAAGCAGTGAAACATAAACAAAGAATTATGAATCTCAGTTTTCAAACAAAAAACTAAGATTCAAAAGAGTGAAGTCATTGTTCTTATGCATGCAGTGAGTTTTGATAGAAAAGAAGCATTGTCTCAGGGAATAAAGATAACAGTAATTAGGAAGTCTTTCTTTGTTAATCACCTAGCTAAATACCCTGGGTCTAGGTGTACAGATACAAAATTACCCCTCCCTTGCTTAGTCAGGTTCTGTTTTTTTACAACATAGTGTAAATTTTGTTTATGTTTTTGTTTTGAGATGGAGTTTTGCTCTGTCACCCAGGCTGGAGTGCAGTGGTGGGATCTTGGCTCACTGCAACCTCCACCTCCTGGGTTCAAGCAATTCTCCTGCCTCAGCCTTCCAAGTAGCTGGGACTACAGACAAATGCCACCACGTCCAGCTAATTTTTTTGTAATTTTAGTAGAGACAGGGTCTCACTGTGTTAGCCAGGATGGTCTTGATCTTGGACCTCGTGATCTGCCCGCCTCAGCCTCCCAAAGTGCTGGGATTGCAAGCATGAACCACCACTCCTGGACTGTAAACTGTATTTAAAGGAATTCTTGAGGCAGATTCCAAGATGGCCAAATAGGAACAGCTCCAGGATACAGCTCCCAGCGTGAGCAACACAGAAGATCGGTGATTTCTGCATTTCCAACTGTGGTACTGGGTTCATCTCACTGGGGTTTGTCAGACAGTGGAGGCAGGACAGTGGGTGCAGCCCACCGAGAGAGCTGAAGCAGGGTGAGGCATCACCTCACCCAGGAAGTGCAAGGGGTAAAGGAATTCCCTTTCCTATCCAAGGGAAACCATGACACACAGCACCTGGAAAATCGAGTCCCTTCCACCCTAATAACTGCGCTTTTCCAAGGTTCTTAGTAAACGGCACACCAGGAGATTATATCCTGCACCCGGATTGGAGGGTCCCACACCCACGGAGCCTCCCTCATTGCTAGCACAGCAGTCTGAGATCTAACTGCAAGGCCGCAGCAAACCTGGGGGAGGAGCTGCCACAATTGCTGAGGCTTGAGTAGGTAAACAAAGTGTCCCAGAAGCTCGAACTGGGTGGAGCCCACCACAGCTCAAGGAGGCCTGACTACCTCTGTAGACTCCACCTCTAGGGACAGGGCATAGCCAAATAAAAGGCAACAGAAACCTCTGCAGATGTAAATGTTCCTGTCTGACAGCTTTGAAGAGAGTAGTGATTCTCCCAGCACAGAGCTTGAGATCTGAGAATGGACAGACTGCCTGCTCAAGTGGGTCCCTGACCCTTGAGTAGCCTAACTGGGAGGCACTCCCCCAGTAGGGGCAGACTGACACCTCACATGGCCAGGTACACCTCTGAGACAAAGCTTCCAGAGGAATGATCATGCAGCAACATTGGCTGTTCAGCAATATTCACTCTTCTGCAGCCTCCACTGCTGATACTCTGGCAAACAGGGTCTGGAGTGGACCTCCAGCAAACTCCAACAGATCTGCAGCTGAGGGTCCTGACTGTTAGAAGGAAAACTAACAAACAGAAAGGACATCCACACCAAAACTCCATCTGTAGATCACCATCACCAAAGACCAAAGGCAGATAAAACCACAAAGATGGGGAAAAAACAGAGCAGAAAAGATGAAAATTCTAAAAATGAGAGGGCCTCTGCCCCTCCAAAGGAACGCAGCTCCTTGCCAGCAATGGAACAAAGCTGGACATAGAATGACTTTGACAAGTTGAGAGAAGAAGGCTTCAGATGATCAAACTTCTCCGAGCTAAAGGAGGAAGTTTGAACCCATCACAAAGAAGCGAAAAACTTTGAAAAAGGTTAGAAAAAGGCTAACTAGAATAACCGATGTAGAGACATCCTCAAATGACCTGATAGAGCTGAAAACCATGGCATGAGAACTACGTGACAAATTCACAAGCTTCAGTAAGAGATTCAATCAACTGGAAGAAAGGGTATCAGTGATTGAATATCAAATGAATGAAATGAAGTGAGAAGAGAAGTTTAGAGAAAAAATAGTAAAAAGAAATGAACAAAGCATCCAAGAAATATGGGACTATGTGAAAAGACCAAATCTACGTCTGATTGGTGTACCTGAAAGTGATGGGGAGAATGGAACCAAGTTGGAAAACATTCTGCAGGATGTTATCCAGGAGAATTTCCCCAATCTAGCAAGGCAGGCCAACATTCAAATTCAGGAAATACAGAGAATGCCACAAAGAAGAGCAACTCCAAGATACGTAATTGTCAGATTCAACAAAGTTGAAATGAAGGAAAAAATGTTAAGGGCAGCCAGAGAGAAAGGTCGGGTTACCAACAAAGGGAAGCCCATCGGACTAACAGCAGATCTCTTGGCAGAAGCGCTACAAGCCAGAAGAAAGTGGGGGCCAATATTCAACTTTCTTAAAGAAAAGAATTTTCAACCCAGAATTTCATATCTAGCCAAACTAAGTTTCATAAGTGAAGGAGAAATAAAATCCTTTACAGCCAAGCAAATGCTTAGAGATTTTGTCACCACCAGGCCTGCCCTACAAGATCTCCTGAAGGAAGCACTAAACATGGAAAGGAACAACTGGTACGAGACACTGCAAAAACATGCCAAAATGTAAAGACCATCAATGCTAGGAAGAAACCGCATCAAATAACAAGCAAAATAACCAGCTAACATCATAATGACAGGATCATATTCATGCATAACAATATTAACCTTAAATGTAAATGGGCTAAATGTCCCAATTAAAAGACATAGACTGGTAAATTGGATAAAGAGTCAAGACCCATCACTGTGCTGTATTCAGGAGACCCATCTCACATGCAGAGACCCACATAGTCTCAAAATAAAGGGATGGAGGAAAATCTACCAAGCAAATGGAAAACAAAAAGAGCAGGGGTTGCAATCTTAGTCTCTTATAAAACAGACTTTAAACCAACAAAGATCAAAAGAGACAAAGAAGGCCATTACATAATGGTAAAGGGATCAATTCAACAAGAAGAGCTAACTATCCTAAATATATATGCACCTAATGAAGGAGCACCCAGATTCATAAAGCAAGCCAAAAAGACTTAGACTCCCACACAATAAAAATGGGAGACTTTAACACCCCACTGTCAACATTAGACAGATCAACGAGACAGAAAGTTAACAAGGATATACAGGAATTGAACTCAGCTCTGCAGCAAGAGGACCTAATAGACATCTACAGAACTCTGCACCCCAAATTGACAGAATATACATTCTTCTTAGCACCACATCGCACTTATTCCAAAATTGACCACATAGTTGGAAGTAAAGCACTCCTCAGCAAATGTAAAAGAACAGAAATTATAACAAACTGTCTCTCAGACCACAGTGCAATCAAACTAGAACTCAGGATTAAGAAACTCACTCAAAACTGCCCAACTGCATGGAAACTGAACAACCTGCTCCTGAATGACCACTGGGTACATAACGAAATGAAGGCAGAAATACAGATGTTCTTTGAAACCGATGAGGACAAAGATACAACATAACCAGAATCTCTGGGACACATTTAAAGCAGTCTGTAGAGGGAAATTTGTATCACTAAATGCCCACAAGAGAAAGCAGGAAAGATCTAAAATTGACCCCCTAACATCACAATTAAAAGAACTAGAGAAGCAAGAGCAAACACATTCAAAAGCTAGCAGAAGGCAAGAAATAACTAAGATCAGAGCAGAATTGAAGGTGATAGAGACACAAAAAACCCTTCAAAAAATCAATGAATCCAGGAGCTGGTTTTTTGAAAAGATCAACAAAATTGACAGACTGCTAGCAAGACTAATAAAGAAGAAAAGAGAGAAGAATCAAATAGATGCAATAAAAAAATGATAAAGAGGATATCATCACTGACCCCACAGAAATACAAACTACCATCAGAGAATATTATAAACACCTCTACACAAATAAACTAGAAAACCTAGAAGAAATGGATAAATTCCTGGACACTTAACACTCTCCCAAGACTAAACCAGGAAGATTTTGAATCCCTGAATAGACCAATAACAAGCTCTGAAACTGAGGCAATAATTAATAGCCTACCAACCAAAAAAAGTCCAGGACCAAATGGATTCATAGCCAAATTCTACCAGATGTACAAGGAGGAGCTGGTACCATTCCTTCTGATACTATTCCAATCAATAGAAAAAGAGGGAATCCTCCCTAACTCGTTTTATGAGGCCAACATCATCCTGATACCAAAGCCTGGCAGAGACACAACAACAACAAAAAAGAATGTTAGACCTATATCCCTGATGAACACTGATGCAAAAATCCTCGATAAAATACTGACAAACCAAATCCAGCAGCACATCAAAAAGTTTATCCACCATGATCAAGTGGGCTTCATCCCTGGGATGCAAGGCTGGTTCAACACACACAAATCAATAAATGTAATCCAGCATATAAGCAGAACCAAAGACAAAAACCACGTGATTATCTCAATAGATGCAGACAAGGCCTTTGACAAAATTCAACAGCCCTTCATGCTAAAAACTCTCAATAAATTCGGTATTGATGGAATGTATCTCAAAATAATAAGAGCTATTTATGACAAACCCACAGCCAATATCATACTGAATGGGCAAAAACTGGAAGTATCCCCTTTGAAAACTGGCACAAGACAGGGATGTGCTCTCTCATCACTCCTATTCAACATAGTGTTGGAAGTTCTGGCTAGGGGAATCAGGGAGGAAAAAGAAATAAAGAGTATTCAATTAGGAAAAGAGGAAGTCAAATTGTCCCTGTTTGCAGATGACGTGACTGTATATTTAGAAAACCCCACTGTCTCAGCCCAAAATCTCCTTAAGCTGATAAACAACTTCAAGAAAGTCTCAGGATACAAAATCAATGTGCAAAAATCACAAGCATTCTTATACACTAATAACAGACAAACAGAGAGCCAAATAATGAGTGAACTCCCATTCACAATAGCTTCAAAGAGAATAAAATACCTAGGAATCCAACTTACAAGGGATGTGAAGGACCTCTTCAAGGAGAACTACAAACCACTGCTCAATGAAATAAAAGAGGACACAAACAAATGGAAGAACATTCCATGCTCATGGATAGGAAGAATCAATATCGTGAAAATGGCCATACTACCCAAGGTAATTTATAGATTCAATGCCATCCCCATTAAGCTACCAATGACTTTCTTTGCAGAATTGGAAAAAACTGCTTTACCGTTCATATGGAACTAAAGAAGAGCCCACATTGCCACATAAGCCAAGAGAACAAAGCTGGAGGCATCACACTACCTGACTTCAAACTATACTGCAAGGCTTCAGTAACCAAAACTGCATGGTACAGGTAGCAAAACAGAGATATAGACCAATGGAACAGAACAGAGCCCTCAGAAATAATACCACACATCTACAACCATCTGATCTTTGACAATCCTGACACAAACAAGAAATAGGGAAAGGATTCCCTATTTAATAAATGGTGCTGGGAAAACTGACTAGCCATAAGTAGCCAGCTGTAACTGAATCCCTTCCTTACACCTTATTCAAAAATTAATTTGAGATGGATTAGTGATGTAAATGTTAGACCTAAAACCATAAAAACCCTAGAAGAAATCCTAGGTAATATCATTCAGGATATAGGCATGGGCAAGGACTTCATGTCTAAAACATCAAAAGGAATGGCAACAAAAGGCAAAATTGACAAATAGGATCTAATTAAACTAAAGAGCTTCTGCACAGCAAAAGAAACTACCATCAGAGTGAACAGGCAACCTACAGAATGGGAGAAAATTTTTGCAATCTACTCATCTGACAAAGGGCTAATATCCAGAACCTACGAAGAACTCAAACAAATTTACAAGAAAAAAACAAACAACCCTATCAAAAAGTGGACAAAGGATATGAACAGGCACTTCTCAAAAGAAGACATTTATGCAGCCAACAGACAAATGAAAAAATGCTCATCATCACTTGCCATCAGAGAAATGCAAATCAAAACCACAATGAGATACCATCTCACACCAGTTAGAATGGCGATCATTAAAAAATCAGGAAACTATAGGTGCTGGAGAGGATGTGGAGAAATAGGAACACTTTTACACTGTTGGTGGGACTGTAAACTTGTTCAACCATTTTGGAAGACAGTGTGGGATTCCACAAGGATCTAGAGCTAGAAATACCATTCAAACCAGCCATCCCATTACTGGGTATATACCCAAAGGATTATAAATCATGCTGCTATAAAGATACATGCACACGTATGTTTATTGCGGCACTACTCACAATAACAAAGACTTGGAACCAACCCAAATGTCCATCAGTGACAGACTGGATGAAGAAAATCTGGCACCTATACACCATGGAATACTATGCAGCTATAAAAAAGGATGAGTTCATGTCCTTTGTAGGGACATGGATGCAGCTGGAAACCATCATTCTCTGCAAACTATCACAAGAACAGAAAACCAAATACCGCACGTTCTCACTCATAGGTGGGAATTGAATAATGAGAACACTTGGACACAGGAAGGGGAACATGACACACTGGGGCCTGATGTGGGGTGGAGGAAGTGGGGAGGGATAGCATTAGAATATATACCTCATGTAAATGATGTAAATGATGAGCTAATGGGGGCAGCACACCAACATGGCACATGTATACATATGTAACACACCTGCACATTGTGCACATGTACCCTAGAACTTGAAATATAATAATTAAAAAGAATTCTTATTTTTTATTTTTAAGAGATTGTCCCACTCTGTGCCCAGGCTGGAGTGCAGTGGCACCATTACAGCTCTCTGCAGCTTCAACCCCTGGGATTCAAGTGATCCTCCTGCCTCAGCCTCGCCTGGCTACTTGTTTGTTTGTTTTAATTTTTATGTTTTTGTAGAGGCAAGGTCTTGCTCTGTAGCCTAGGCTGGTCTCGACCTCAGTCTTAAGTGATCCATCCACGTTGGCCTCCCAAAGTTCTGGGATTACAGGCGTGAGCCACTGTGCCCGGCAAAGTTTTCTATTTTTAGTAGAAATGGGGTTTCATCATGTTGCCCACCAGGCTCATCTCCAACTCCTGACCTCAAGTTATCTGTCTGCCTCAACCTCCCAAAGTGCTGGGATTACAGGTGTGTGACCATGCACTCAGGGAAAAAACTTTTAGTAACACATAAAAAAGAGTTATGGTAGTTAGGATTATTAGCTGCCTTGCATCGTGTCTGTGGGACGGGAGCACACCCGGGTGGTGCAGATGCGAACAGGGCAAGGCCACCTGTAGAGCAGTAACCGGCTTCCGCGGTGGTCTGCCCACACCACAGGCGAGGCCCAATGACCACGGTAGGTCAGCAAGTACCCTGACCAGCTTCCCCTGAGAGGGGCCCCTTCACTGAGGGTCTGCACAATCGCAGGGTAAGGGCCAGGGAACATCTACATGGCCGTGTCATTCAGGAAGAGCCCTGATGCAGTAGGGGGCCTTGTTGGAAAAAGGTGGGGGGCTGCGTGAAAGGCCTTTTTGGAAAGCAGGAGGCGTTCAGAAGCCCAGCTGCGGGTACCTGTCAGTCCCTTTGAATCCTCTCAGACCTGCTGGGCCCGCCCTCTGCTAAGTCCCATACTGGGGAAGGGGCGCCTCTAGGACCATCACCTCTGTCTCTTCTTTTACTGGGAGAGAGCTGAGGGCAGGGCAGCCTCTCCTGCGGCAGGACGACTCCCGCCTGCTTGAAGAATGCGGTAGGAACAGCCCTGGAACCAAGACCCCGGGAGGACGGACGCCTACTCGTTGTGAAATTGTTAGAAATGGTGTTTTCAGGCCATGCAGGGCTCTACCCTGATTCATTCTGCCACGCCCGTGACGGTGCCAAAGTGCTTCACAATCACCGCTGGGGTGTCTCCTTGCGATGTCCTGCTTCAGGAAAAGCGACGTTCTTCTGTCCATTTTCCAAAACATTTCCAATGCTGTAGGCGATCACTCTCCAAGCAGTAATATTGCTGCTTGATGTTTTGAAAACACTATGCATAGTAGAAATGTAACGTAATTCCAAGCAGTAAAACTGTCTTTTCAACATTTGAAAAAGACATAGTCTGCTGCTGTGTTAACAGATACTACTCAGAATTAGAAGATGAACAATGACGATCCAGCTACCTACATACACAGAATCGGATGTTATTTCTGCATTTATTCATTTGCCGATGTAATGACTGTGAATATACAACACTGCTAAACTCACTGACTGTGTCCAGGAACAGATGTGGGTTTTTAAATCTCTCTTTGCTTTTTTTTCTCATAGCTGAATTCTGTATTTTGGTTTTATAGGAAAATACCGCCTTGATACAGATTTATATTTTTCAGAATTTCATTTCTCCATCAATTGTTAAAAAAAAAAATTAATCCATGTACAATAAGTGAGTCTGAATTCCAAAATGAAATAAGTGATTTTTTTTCTGGGATTAAAAATTATATGCAGGCCTAGCTGAGAGATATTGTAGGTTTGGTTCCAGAGAGCTGCAATAAAAGGAATATTGCTATAAAATGAGTGGCACAAATGTTTTGACTTTCCAGTGCACACTATCTTGTACTCTATTACACTATATTATTCTATGTCTATGAAAATCACATCTTAATTTTAAAGTAATTTATTGCTAAAAAATGTTAACGATCATCTAAACTTTCACTGAGTTGTAATCTTTTTGCTGGTGGAGAGTCTTGCTTCCATGTCAATGGCTGCTGACCAATCAGGATGGTGGTTGCTGAAGGCTGGAGTAGCTCTGGCAGTCGTTTAAAATAAGACAACAGTGAAGTTTGCTGCAGTGATTGACTAGACACTCTTTCCTCGCTAAGCTTAACAATTTCTGGCTTTTGATTTATAATGAGATACTTGGTCGGGCGCAGTGGCTCGCGTCTGTAATCCCAGCACTTTGGAAGTTAGAGACAGGTGGACCACCTGAGGTCAGGAGTTCGAGATCAGCCTGGGCAACATGGTGAAACCCTGTCTCTACTAAAAATACAAAATTAGCCAGGCAAGGTGCCACATGCCTGTAATCCCAGCTACTCAGGAGGCTAAGGCAGGAGAATCACTTGAACCTGTGAGGCGGAGGATGCAGTGAGCCGAGAACGTGCCATTGTACTCCAGCCTGGGCAACAAGAGTGAATCTCGGTCTCACCAAAAAAAAAAAAAAAAAATAGTTATAATAATAAATAAATAAATAAATAAATAAATAAATAAATAAAATGAGAAACTTGTGACTCTTCCTTTCCCTTGAACACTTAGAAGCCATTGTAGAATTATTAATTGGCCTAATTTCAATATTGTGTCTCAGGGAATAGGGAGCCCCGAGGGGAGGGAGAGAGACAGAGGATCAGCCAGTCAACGGAGCGATCAGAACACACAGCGCATCAATTATGTTCACCCTCTCATCTGGGCACAGTCGTGGTGCCCAAAACGATTTCAATGTTAACATCAAGAATCACTGATCACAGATCCCCATAGTAGATACAACAATCATAAAAACATTTGAAATACCATGAGAGTTGCTGAAATGTGATACAGAGACATGATGTGAGGACATGCTGTTGGAAACATGGCACCAATAGACTTGCTCAACACAGGGTTGCCAGAAACCTTCGATTTGGAAAAAAGATGCAGTATTTGGGAAGTGCAATAAACTGAAGCACAATAAAACTAGGTGTATCTGTGTTTT
This sequence comes from Theropithecus gelada, assembly GCF_003255815.1. NCBI lineage: Eukaryota > Metazoa > Chordata > Mammalia > Primates > Cercopithecidae > Theropithecus > Theropithecus gelada. Next base: position 61,020,298 of record NC_037670.1, on the reverse strand, counting down.
CGTCAGGGCTAAAAAATAGCCAGCATGATTCTTCTAAAATATATTTTAGATATCTGAGTAAATAAGAGATGATGAAAAGGAAAGTAACAATGTGCTTCAACATAAATGATGTGTGTAACAGCAATTAAAAGTGTTCTTTGTATTACCAACAATCCAGCAGCCAAAACAGCTGGATGATGTTGGTTAGTTTGGACATTCATTCAACGTATATTTTTGAAAGGCAGACACGGAGATGACAAACAGATGTGTAACTGTTGGTTTCTCATAACTGAGATCAATAGAGGAGAAATTTATAATATTTTAAGTGATTTTGTATATGAAATCTATTCCTAAAAGAGTTATTATGAACTCACATTAGTTAGTATTTTTTATCATGGCCTTTAAAGTAATTATGTGGAATTCAGCGGAAGAAATAGATTTGGTTGACTTTATTTTTCTTTGCTGATTTGATCATTATATTTTCTAATTACCAACATGGTCAGAGTCTGGTTATCTGTGCCTCTTCAGCACAGATTAATTCCCTTTGCAAGTAGGGCACCACAAATGTAGATAGCTGTGGTTCAGTTCATGGAAGAATAATACTGCTCTTAGAATTAAACAATCTTTATTCAAGCTTGGTGTTTTACTCTAAGGATGTGTTCATATTATTTTTCTTTAATAGCTATACATAGATTTTTAAGAAGCTACAATATGCAATTTATATGTCACTTTATCTTAATTTTTCATAAGCTATTATGCTATTGGATTTAGAGGAAAGTAAGGTTTTTGCTATTGATGGTTTGAGGCTATTCTGAGTTTTATTATTATACGAGCTTTTATTTTAACATGATATTCAAGGGCCCTGCCGCACGCAATACACAGAAATGACTTGCAATGCTGCATTCAATGTCACATGCATTTTATCAGGAAAAAAAGGCACGCGGTTAAGAAAACTTCTATTTCATTCTTGGCCTTTGTTGAATTCCGTAACAAAGACAAGCCATTTTAAATCTTGCTCCTGGGCTGATGCCGCTTGGGAAATTGGAGCCCATCTTGAACTCTCAGAGCTACGTTATAAATGCATGTAAATTGGAATTTATAATGAAAGGAACCCAATACTTTATTGTAACTGCACAGGCCAGGCTCCACTCAGATAAAATAAAACAAAGTGCACGGCAGACCACCCTCCACTGTACTTTGATTAACTTTAGTTTTCCAACCTCAGAGTGATCATGTCAGTAATGCAGGCATTTCAGTTAACTTCCCTGAAAGCATTTTGCTTTATATTTGCCAGTCACTGAATGTGGCATTTTACTTCATCAACCACTGCTCTTTGGAGAGCCACTCAGATGTGAAAAACACAAGTCTAAGATTTAGGCTCTCAGTAAATATGCAGAGAGATATAACTCTTCTGCACTGGATTGGAAAGCTGAATTTGATGGATCTGGGAAATAAAATAAAAGTCATTTTCTTTGGTGTTCAAGAAGTATAAAGTTTCCCTTTTCTGTATTAGTTAGAAAATGAGCGATATTAGGTAAATTTAGGAATGACTTTCAGCTTCTACTGTGGGGATATTATTAGGAAGACTGACAGCAGAGAATAAGCTGAAGTCACTCAAAGCGTTAGTCCCATTTGCAATTGCTTATTATTTGATGGGTCAGTTAGACACTCAGAAATCACACCTCTTATATCTTGGGGCTATACTGTCGACACATTTAATTTATTGAACATCTTTTGCTACTGTCATTGAGTGGATAGCAAAGAATGTTTGAATTGGAATATAGGATAAACCACCAAACAGGAAAAGCACTGCATTTAAGCACAAATAAATCTATGCTGCAATATAAACTTTCAGTTTCAGCTCAGAGATAGGGAGAGCTGGAAAGGCTGCTGCTCCTGTTAAAGATAAGACCAGACACTAAGTGGCAAAGCTGGATTTCATAAGTAATGTGCTACTGCAGTGGGGAAAAGAGCAGCATGAACTGAATGCTAGGATTCGTTCAGGGGTGATGGGTGTTTAAAGGAAGAATGGGGATAAGATGAGGGGCAAGTGGGGGAAATGAAAATTACAGAAAGCAAAAGGAAGGGTTGGTCCATGTGAAATTCATCTGGGTTTGTTTCCTGGTGCTTATGAAAATGAGGCCCCTGGCCTCCCACAGAGGCTGGGAGACAGGGGGTCTTATCTTTAGGTGTTGGCTGGAGCAAACAGTAAATGCTATTGGCTGCCTTGAGTTTCTCGGGCAGGCACTTTAAGGGGGCAAGCATCATCCCAGGGATATGGCCTTGAGCTATTAGAAACCAACTTAGTGCTTAAAACATTTAGGTCTTTGAAGGCCAAGGTGGAGGCTATTCAAGAATGGGGACTGAGGAGCCTGGCTAGAGTTTGGTCTAGGAGAGAATCTTTGTCACCTCCACCATTACAACAAGCAAAAAGCTGAACACTGAACACTGCAAATCATTCACATTTCCTGGACTTCTCAGAAACCTATGTCACAGAGCAAACAGATAACCTGAAATCCAGAGACACAGAGGCCTGGAGAGAGAAACAGGACCTGAGCATTTGCATACCTGGGCAGACCTCATCAAATACCATATCAGCCATGGGAAGATTCAGCCAGAAATCTTTAGCAATTTGCTCTGTTTAGTGACAACTAGAAGGAAAGTATGAAGTCCCTGCTGCCCACTGATATAGGGAGGTTCATTTCTTATTGCAGGATTTTCTCCAAGTGGGTTTGACTGCACCAGATGTTCACAGAGAAGACTGGGGAGAATCCTGGGGAAGCTGTCCCCAGGTGCTACCTGGGAGAGGGTAGAAGCCACCATTGCAAGCATTCCACCCAAACTCATCTCCCCATCCCACCATGGAGAACAAAAGCCATGATATGTATGAGGAAGGGGAACAAAAATATATGAGAACACTGGCCGAGGACATAGTGGAAACGCACTGTAATTGAAAGAGAGGAAAAGGAGGGGTAGGAATAAGTACTAACCCAACATCACCAAGGAGCAGAAGTACTTATTAAGTCCAGACTTGGACACCCAGGTTGACAATGCCTGCCTGTGACTGAGGCTTAGAGCACCAGGAAATGTTCCCATTCCACCCCAATAGCCACACGCACCAACACTGAGTAAAACCCACAATAAAATATATCTGGAAGAGCAGCAAAAACAGATTCTCTCTGCAGAGCAGCTCAGAGATGACCCAAAGCCCGGCCCAGCATAAATACTGTGAGGACCTCTATGGCACGTTTTCCTCGACTAGAAATACTTATTATCCCAAGAGAGACTTGAAGCTCTGGCGCCCTGAGGGTAACCATAGCAACAATGAACTTTAAACTCAGCCTAATTCCTGAGTAGATTAGCAAACCCAGAGAGCAGAGGGCCAGCAGAAGGAAATGCATGCTTATCTTAAAATATAACAAGTATTGATTTAAATACTATAAAATGTGAGTGGCTGTCAACAAAAAAATTATGAGGCATAGAAATAAGCAAGAAAGAGCGGTGTGCAGAGACAAAACAATCATCAGAACCAGACTGACCAGGGGGAATGTGAAAACTATCAGATAGGGAATTCAGCTGACTGTGATTGACAGGTTCAGGCAAGCCTGCTCCACAGAGGAGTCTTTCAGCCCTGCTCTGCCTACAGTCTTTCTGACCTACATTCAGGAAGGTCTAGAGAAAGAGCAGTTGGATGCAGACAGACACCCTTTATGTCAGAGATCCTGTAGCCTCCCTTCATGTCTAGAGACCCTGAACTCTTAGGTCAGTCCATATGCACCTTTAAAAGTTAGAACTTGATTCTTTTTATCCACATATATGGCTGATTTCTCTTTTTCTTGTTGCCAAGATTTTTAAATCATTTTCAGTAGCCTCTTTCGTTGAAAGAGCTTATCACCCCTTGGCTTTTAATTCTTGAGATAACCTTGAAGCCTGAGCTCTTTGCTAGGTTCAAAGTATGGTATTTTTGGAGAATATCTCACTTGTTTTAATTCTTGTGGGGGAAGTAATACTTTCTTGAGATTTTCCCACTTTCCAAAAGTGAAAGTCTTTTGCCTTTTATTTAAACTGTGTACATTTAGCCAAATAATGCCACCTTTTAACAAACTCACAAATTCAGTATAATTATGTTACTCACAAGATAATTAGGTGACCTTAAAATACAGTTCATTTTGCACCGATCCAGTATCTTTTGGTAATGTGAATACTGTTAAAATCAGCCCAACCTTCCTTCTGAAAACTACTACAAAAGTGGCTAACAAAAAAAATACACAAAAATTTGAGTTTCACCAACGCAGCAGCATGAGTTTGCTAAAATCCAGAAGAGAAAGAGAATGTATTGAGGTGAATCCAATATCCCATAATTTTCCCCTCACTGTATATATGGTTGGTTAGAAGGCGATAACAAGGCTTAAAAGACTATCACAAAGCGATATCTAAGAGAGAAACACTTAGAGTTCACCAGTCTCTTGGGAAACAAAAAATTAAATTCTAGGGATAAACAGAGAGGAGAGGTCTGGTAGAAGCTCTAGTTAGACACAGTGTACCCCAGAAGGACCTCACCGTAGGAAAAACGAAAACCAAATGTAGATCTATTCTCTTAAAAATGGAACCCATCGGCCGGGCGCGGTGGCTCAAGCCTGTAATCCCAGCACTTTGGGAGGCCGAGACGGGCGGATCACGAGGTCAGGAGATCGTAGACCACCCTGGCTAACACGGTGAAACCCCGTCTCTACTAAAAAAATACAAAAAACTAGCCGGGCGAGGTGGCGGGCGCCTGTAGTCCCAGCTACTCGGGAAGCTGAGGCAGGAGAATGGCGTAAACCCGGGAGGCGAAGCTTGCAGTGAGCTGAGATCCGGCCACTGCACTCCAGCCTGGGCGACAGAGCGAGACTCCGTCTCAAAAAAAAAAAAAAAAAAAAAAATGGAACCCATCTTTAGATTAGCTCAGTAACTGACTGATTTTAACTGATCTTGCCATATAACAACTTCCTGCAGGAAGCAACAACACAACTTTATTAGAGGAAGAGAAATACCATCCTGAACTTCCATTATTCAAAAGAAAAATTCTTAGGCTTGCCAAGAAACAAAATTAAGAGAAAAATAGACACCAGTAATAGATCCTCAAGAAATGCAAACATGCAGTATTCATGGGAAATAACAAAGTTACCCTATTAGACTTCAAGACTTACAGTAAAGCTACAGTAACCAAAACACTGTGGTAATGGTGAAAGAATAGACAAACAGACCAGTGGAACCGAATACAGAGTCCAGAAATAGACACAGATAAATATAATCAACTGGCTTTAAGAAAATAGTGAAGGCAATGCAATAGAGCAAACATAGTCTTTTCAACAAATAGTGATGTAACAACTAGACATTCTCATGCAAAAAAAAAAAAAGTATAGACACAGACTTTATGCCCTTCACAAAAATGAACTCAAATTGCATCACAGACCTAAATGTAAAATGTAAAACTATAAAACTAGAAAATAGCGAAGGAGACAATGAGGTCAAACCTTTGGTGTGGTGCTAACTTTTTAGATAAAACAATAAAAACATAGTCTATGTTGTTGAAAGGAAGAATTGATAAACTGGACTTCATTAAAATTAAACATTTCTGCTCTACAAAAGGCATTGAAAAGAGAATAAAATGACAAGTCACAGACTGGGAGAAAATATTGCAAAAGACACATCTGATAAATGACTGTTATCCAAAATACACAAAGAATACTTAAAACTCAACAGAAGAACACTTAAAACCTTGATGAAAAAATGGGACAAATACCTTAACAGAAACCTCACTAAAGAAGATAGACAGATGGCAAATAAGCATATGAAAACATGCTCCATATCCTGTGTCGTCAGAGAAATGAAAATTAAAACAGTGAGATACCACTACATGCCTATTAGAATGGCCCCAATTGAGAACTCTGATGACACCAAATGCTGATGAGTAAGATATGGAGCAAGCAGAACTCTAAGTTATTCCTGGTGGGAATGCAAAGTGGTACAATCACTTTGAAAGAAAGTTTGGCAGTTTCTTACAAAACTAAACATCCTCTTACCATAGGATCCAGCATTGCACTCATTTCCCCAAAGGAGTTGAAAAGTTATGTACAAATAAAAACCTGCACATGGATGTTTATAGCAGCTTTATGCATAACTGCCAAAACTTGGAAGCAACCAAGTTAAATAAACTGGTACATCCAGACAATGGAATATTATTCAGTGCTAAAAAGAAATGAGCCACCAAGCCATTAAAATACATGGAAGAAATTTAAATGCATATTACTAAGTGAAAGAAGCTGTGTTAGGCCATTCTTGCATTGCTGTAAAGAAATACCTGAGACTGGGTAATTTATAAGAAAAGAGATTTAATTGGCTCAGTGTTCTGTAGGCTGTACAGGAAGCATAGCAGCGTCTGTTTCTGGGAGGCATCGGAAAGATTCCCATCTTGGTGGAGGGCACAGTGGGAGCAGGCACGTCCCATGGACAAAGCAGGAGCAAGATAGCGAGAGCTGAGCAGGGAAGATGCCACACACTTTTAAATGACTGGATCTTGAGAGAACCCACTCACTATCAGGAAAACAGGACTAAGACATGAGAGATATGTCCCCATGATCCAAACGCCTGCCACTATGCCCCACCTCCAGCACTGGGGATGACAATTCAACATGAGATTTGGACGGGGACAAATATCCAAACTATTATCAGAAGTCAACCTGAAATGGCTGCCTACTTTACAATTCCAAGCATTCTAGAATAGGCAAAACTATGGGGACACTAAAAAGATCAATGACCGTCAGTAATTAGAGGGAGGAAGCGAGGGATGAATGGGCAGAGCGTGAAGATTTTTAGGGCTGTAAAACAATTTTGCAGGATACTATAACAGTGGATACCTGTTATTATAAGTTTGTCTAAAACCATAGAATGAGCAATATCAAGAATGAACCCTAATGTAAACTATAAACACTGAGTAATAATGATGCATCTGTGCAGGTTCATCAGCTGTGACAAGTGTACCACTCTGGTCGAGGATGCTGATAATGAGGAAGGCTGCGCATGTGTGGAGGCAGGGGTTTTATGGGACATTTTTGTACCTTCCTTTCAATTTTGTTGTGAATCTAAAAATTCTTTTTTTAAAAAAATCTTTAATAATAGTAAAAGAAGAAACAAGGAAATTATTGGGGAAGCAAAATAATAACTAACACAAATAATTTGTCCCTAACTGAGCAAGACAGGAGTTAAAAAAAAAAAAAAACCCCATAGAACATTGGAGATGAAAATTTAAATTCTAATATATCAGTAGTTACATTAAACATAAATGAACTAAATACTTCCCATAAAAAGCAATCATTGTCACAATATTAATGATGTACTACTTTAAAGAAATCTGGTTAAAATACAAAGACACAGAACAGTTGAAAATAAAAAGAGGAAAAATGTTATACCACACAAACACAAACAAGTATAAAGTTAAAATAACTATACTAATAAGATGAAGTGAGCTTTAAAAAATGATGTGCATTTCTGGAAATGAGATATTTGATAATAATGGTAGTTTCTATTGAAATGCAATAGCTAACATTTTTTATTTTGCCTATTACCTTATAATCTGGCTTCAAAATGTATGTAACAACAGCAAAGCCATGGATATTTTCAATGATAAATAATAAAATCCAAATTCATAGTGAAAAAAATATCAAACCTCACTCAGTAACTGATGAAGAGCAATTGCCTGTGTATAGAAATTTTGGCCAAATTGATACATGTGAGCTTACATATTGGAGAAAAGTTGGAAATTAATGAATTAAGTAAGCATCCATATATCAGATTAACTCCAAATAATGTAAGTATAAAACAATGCAAACATAATACAATAAATTAATGGAATAGAAGCATAAAGTAAAGAAATTAAAGTCAAAAGTGTTTCTCTAGTGTTCTGTATAAAAATTGATATTTAGAAAGAATATTTTAAAACAGAGAAGCTTCTAGATATTAATAAAGTAGATGAAATTGATTATAGTACTGATGCTAAAAAATACATAATAAGAGATATGTGAATACTTTTATGGTAAGAAATGGCAAATGTATTTATTTATGTGACAAGCCCAAATTTATGGGCAAAAAAAATCTACTGGAACATATACAGAAACAAAGGAAACAACCCCCAAAACCACAAACTTGATAGTCCTATATCCATACAAAATTTATTTTTAATTATAAACTTTTTATAAAGCAAGTTATAGACTCAGAATGCACCACTAGCAAATTCCAGTTATTTAAGGAAAAGATTATGAGAAAGAACAAATTTAAGGAAGAAAAATATAAAGAAATCTACAAAATTTAAAATGGAGAATATTTCCCAACTAATTTTTTGAAGTCAGCATAACATTGATACCAAGTCTTGGAAAATACAATATAATAAAAGAAAACTATATGGCAATGTTTGTCATGAATAGAAAGGCAAAATTTCCTAAGAAAAATATGGGGAAATTGAATATAATAAAATAGAAAGTGTTATATAATTCATCATTACCATCTTGGTTTCTTTTTTTTCCCCAGAATTTAAGATTGGTAAAATATTTTTTAAACAACTCAATTGATTTAATTTTACATATTGTCCAAATTTTTTAAAAACCTGTAATAAACAATAAATTTAGAAAAATATTTGATGAAATTCAATACTCTTTAATAAGTTTAAAAAATACAGAAATAAACAGAACCTTTTAAATACTGTATTTCTTCCCCCAAATGCAATGCAATTACACCCAATGATAAAATATTAAAAGCTTTTTCTCTGACATTTGTAATTAAAGTATAATTCTAGATAGCATCCTATCTATTCAGCTTTGTTTGAAATGATACTTTTTGTAATCATGTAAACAAATGACTCTCCAGTCCCTCATCAACCTGTGTTCCTAGGTGGTCTCTGAATTTAACAAAGGCAACTAAGTCATTTTCTCTCTGTCACTGTCTCCATCTCTGTCTCTCTTTTTCGGTCTCTCTCTGTTTCCCTATCTCTCTATCTCTCTGTTTGCCTATCTCTTTCTCTTTTTCTCATACTGACATCAGGAGGTACCTTCATTCCTAATATAATGTCCTGAGAAAAGTATGGATAAACCCATCAGCCACATTTGTGGGTGGAGGCTGGTTGGGGAAGGGAGGGATTTAAAAACACTTTCTAGGAAGGTGAGATTGATTTGCTTTTCAACCAAAAAAATTTTTTAATTTTTTTAGAAAAAAATATTTTTATTAGAAAATACAGTTTCCTGGTTATGTTATGCAGTTCACCTTGACCTAGCTCCCTCTCTCTAAAGCACCATTTGTGATTGATTCCTATGGAATCATCAATTGCAGGAAGGAAATGTCTCTGAAGGAAAATTAGGAATGGGTGCTCTTGCTTTTACCTTAGCCAGTTTCATATCATTGGGTAAGTTCCTTTCCATTTCTGGGAGTCTTCTTTGGCATTGTAAAATGACGGGGCTCGGTCATATGACCTCAGAGCTTCCTTTCACTGTTGAAATTATATAGAGTTGGTATCTTCAAGTGTTGAAACTTATTTACCATTCATAAAGGATTGTTGTAAGCACGAAGCTATTAGAGTTGCAGATGAAGTGTTCTGCTACAAAGCTAGCAAGTTAATAAGTGCCTCTAAGGCTTTACTTTAGGACCTATGCTTTTTCTCTCAACTGAAAGAAACCTCAGTATTTCTATAATGTAAAACCAGGAAAAATAACACTATTAACGATTAAAACCATCCAAGATAAGAGTCACTCTCTCAAGCATTGTGTGTACGCTTTAAACTCCATTAACTTTCCCACTCTGAATGATCCAGATTCTTCAGAACAAACAAGGTGTGGATTCTCTGTGGCAAAAGCTGAGTGCAACTTTGTCTTTTTTTCTCACAGGTGTTTATGGAAGATGTCAATATGGTGTGTGGGAAAAGCATGTATTTTTGAAGTCATACTTGGAGTTGAATTATATCAAGCAAGATTTCTTAACTCAAAGTTAGTCAAATCTCAGAGTCTCACTTTTCTTATTGAGGAAATGGGCAAAATAGAAGCTCCTTCTGGCAGCTCTTTTTTCTGGAACAGAAGATAGTATATGAAAATGTTTCTGGGACTTATTAGGTGCTCACAAGTCACAATTTTATTGCTATTTTTAATCCTGAGGATTTCTTTCTGTCCTTATTTCTTAAAAATCTTTCCTTCCCCAGCATTTTGTATACTTTTTTAAAAATATTAATTGGGTAGGTTAAAAGGTTGAAATGAAACAGATCACAGAATACAGTGGCCCAAATGTAATATACACTTGTTTGTTTCCCATGTAACTATCCAGGTAGGTCAGGGCAAGGCAGATGGGGTTTGGGTTGTACTTCTCCATGCAAGCCATTCAGGAACCCAAAGATGGAGCAGCCCAGCAATCTCCAGCAAAAGATTCCAGAACCAGTCAGGCGCGGTGGCTCATGTCTATAATCCCAGCACTTTGGGAGGCTGCGGTGGGTGGATCACCTGAGGTCAGGAGTTTGAGACCAGCCTGGCCAACATTGTGAAACCCCGTGCCTGCTAAAAATACAAAAATTAGCTGGGTGTGGTGGCAGGTGCCTGTAATCCCAGTTACTTGGGAGGCTGAGGCAGGAGAATCAGTTGAACCCAGGGGGCAGAGGTTACAGTGAGCCGAGATTGCACCACTGCACTCCAGGCTGGGTGGCAGAGTGAGACTCTGTCTCAAAAAAAGAGCCCTCTTGACTTCACTATTCCTGTGGGGAGAAAGGGAGAAGGAGCAAGGAAGCAAGGAAAAGCACTTATGGAAGGGGAATATTTTTCCCTTTGTTCCTGGGGAGATGTATCTACTCTGAGCAAGGGAGGCTTAGAAATGTAGTCCTGACGTAATCCTATGAAAGAATAAAGAGAGATGGGATTTGAGTGGAGAGTAACGGGCTCCTTTCAGGAAATCCACACTGGCTGCTCCTCCCCACACAATAGACAACATGCTTCCTGATGTATTTGTTATGTCCAGACTATGCATGTTACTACACTTTGGAACACACTTCTAAACTAGTGTTTCTAAAAACATTTTGTATCTTTGTTTTCCATCTTGACCATCCAAAGGATTATTAGTTTACACGTGAGTCTTTTGAGTCCCTCTCTGAAATAGTCTGATTGCATGGACTAGTGTTTCATTACCCTCCCCTGCTCTTGCTTTGGGTCTGGACTGAGTTTGCATTCCTACTTATCTGCTATGGTCTGAGTGTTTGTACCTGCCCAAAATTCGTATGTTGAAACCTAATTCTCAATGCAATAATATTAAACGGTCGGGTCTTTAGGATGTAATTGGGTTATGAGGGCTCAGTACTCATGAAGGGGATTTGTACCCTTGTAAAAGAGGCCTGAGAGAGCTTGTTTGCCCTTTGTACTGATGCCAGACAGGTGAACCCCAAAGTCGGGCTTAGCCTGCAAAGTTTCTTGGCTCTGCCCAATAAAGAATTCAAGGGCAAGCCAGAGGTAAAAGAAAACAGCTTTATTGAAGCAGCAGTATTACAGCTCTGTGACTGCTTCTGCTGACTAGAGCTACTCTGTAGGCAAACAGTAGCAGCTCAGGGCTGTTGTGTAGTCATATTTATACCAACTTTTAATTGCATGTAGATTAAGGATTGGTTTATGCAGAAATTTCTAGGGAAAGGTTAATAACTTTTGGATCATCAAGCTGTTATCATGAAAACGGGTGGTAATTCCTGGGTGTTGCCATGGCAATGGTAGGTAAACTAACATGGCACACTGATGGGTGTGACTTATGGAAAGCTGCTTCCGCCTCAGCCCTGTTTTAGCTAGTCCTTAGTCTGGTCCAGTGTCTGAGTCCCCACCTCTGGAGCTGAGTCCCCAACCTACCTCATCACCATGTGAGGACACAGCCAGAAGTGCCATTACAGACCAGGAAACAGGCCCTCACCAGACCCTGAATCTGCCCATGCCTCGATCTTAGATTCAAACCTCCAGAACTGGAATAGATTTCTGCTATTTATAAGCCACCCTGTCAATGGCATTTTGCTCTAGCAGCCTAAAGGGAATAAGATAAAGAATACATGATTAAATTAATCCTGGTATGAGATGCATGGCTGAAGAATAACTGAATTCCTAGCCATTACAAAGACATATCTTCCAATCCTTTAAGTACAGTTCTTCAATTATGTTGTTTTTCTTTACAGCATTATTTATTTCTGCCTCTTGCTTGAGAGGGCAATAGAAGGTGGACCCCTGAAGTCAAATTGCAGGAAAATAACTGTCTCTGAGGTGGCGCTCCATTATAAGGCCAAGCCTTCCACCTTTACATGCTCATTGAAAATCTTACATTTTGCCCAGGCAGGTCCTTGTCACTTAATCCTTGAAGTTACCAACTCAGCTGGAATCTTCAGGGCTGGGCTCCCAGGCAGCCCTTCCCACTTCCACCGTCACCTGGCCTCGAATGGGACTCACTCCTGCCCTGCGCCACCTTCCCAATCCCACAGGCCAAATAAAATTTAAAAATAAAAATAAATAAAAAAGAAAATCTCATATTTTTATTATAAAACATAAATGCATAATGGAGAGTGTAAAATTCACACATATTTTAAAGAATGCTCAAGGAGTAAAAAGGATTTGTTGTTTCTGGGTAGTTGTTTTGAGCCTGACACTCTATATTATTCTTTTTTTTTTTCTTTTGAGACAATCTCACTCTGCCACCCAGACTGGAGTTCAATGGCAAGATCTCAGCTCACTGCAACCTCTGCCTCTCAGGTTCAAGCAATTCTCCTGCCTCAGCCTCCCAAGTATCTGGGACTACAGGCATGCGCCACCATGCCCAGCTAATTTTTGTACTTTTAGTAAAGACGAGGTTTCACCATATTGGCCAGGCTGGTCTCGAACTCCTGACCTAGTGATCCACGCGTCTCAGCCTCCCAAAGTGCTGGGATTAGAGCCATGAGCCACACACTCCTTGGGAGAAAGGAGGGATGGAAGAGGATGGGAATGTCTGAGATGCAGGTGCAGGTAGACCTGGCTTGGAATTTCGGGTCTGCCCTCATTTTCAGTTAAATCTGTTAATTTCTCTGAAGCTGAATTTCTGTCAATTGATGCTAAGATACAGCGTGCTATAAGGGCATAATCTGAGCTCATGTACATGGAAACAACTCAATAAATATTAGTACTTCTCTTCAAGTTCAAGTAAACTTCCCAACATGTCCCCAAACTTCTAATGTGCAATCTTCAGAAATGTTCCCCATGTTGTATATTTAAATTTTTTTACATGTATTGTTTTAATTTTTATATATCTGTGCCATATAATTTGCATATTTCATTGTGTACATTGTATATGGAAATTTTTTCTGCCATCACAGCCTTTACATATATGTAGATTGGTTTTTTTCCTGCATTTGTGCTACAAATTCTCAGTGGGATTTCTGCTGTTGTCTTCTGTTTTACAGGTTTTGCTATTGATTACCAAACAATATAAGAAGTGTATCATTAAATATTAATATTTAACATTAACCTTTTGGAATATCATAGGGAAATTTATGCCTATAAACTTGGATATAAGTGAGTGTTCTCAGAAGAAAATTTTGGATATGAAAGAGGGATGGAAGTATGAAAGCAATAAACTAAAAATCATTAACACTCAAATATAAGATAACATAAATACGTAGTAGGTATTGAAAGAGCTAAAAACCCTTGTACACAAATTCCAACTCCTTGAAAATAGGTTCCCCTCACTTCTCTCTCTCTCTGTGTGTGTCTCTCACTCTCTCTCTCTCTCTCACACACACACACACACACATACGCTCCTTTACCTCTCTAAATGTGTAAGTGATTAAGACACATTAACTGGCCTACATGGGATGAAGCAGCATGTGATCCCAGTAATATGGAAGACCCGGGAAATCAGTTACCTTTCCTAAAAGAGATAGCCTCCAATAGCCGCAACTGCAGAACTTAAGTCATCCCTTTACAGTCTGAACCTGACAGCTGTTCCTAAGCATTAGAGAACATTGCAGTGAACATTAGGATCCTTAATATTTAAGTTAATAGATCCTGTCCTTGCTCATTGTTAACCTCTCTCTCTCTCCCCTTATTCACTTGTTTAAAAGTAGCTGAATTCTTTATGAACATTATGTTTTTACAGTGTGAACCTACTGTAACTTTTTGCATTTTTTGGCCTGACTTCTACTTTCACCCCAATTTCTGCAGAGGCATCCATTTGTCCCTGAAAAGAGAGATTCTGTGATGGTCTTTTGATGTTTCAGTGTGACCAGGCTACAGTCACCAGTTATTTAATCAGTCATTAATGTAGGTTTTGTCTTGAAGACATTTTATAGATGTGATTGAAGTTATAGTCCATAATCAGTTGACTTACAGTAAGGGAGACTAGATAACATGGTGAGCCTGATTCATTAAGTTGAGAACCTTAAAAGCAGGGTTGATGCTTTTCTGAGAGAAGGAATTCTGTCTGTGGACAGCAGCTTTAGCCTACTCTTACTGACAGTCTGCTCTAAAGATTTGGAAGCTGCTTTGCCAGTTTCTTGTAATAAATCGCTTAATATATATCTCCTTCTGATTCTCTGTTTCTGGTCAAACCCTGATGGATGCAGATCTCATAGCAGAAATGCAAAGAGAGGCATTGTTCCTCAAGTTCTGATACTCTGAATAGATTTTTTTCAATCTGCGATAAGACAATAAATTCAGAGAGGTTCTTTTAAGACGAAAGAGTTGAAAAATTGGTCTTAGTAATGACAATAACCAAGTTTGGAGATAATTGAGCATATGACTTTGGGCAATATTTCTCAGTTCTAAGATGTCTATACTCTTGGCCTTTTTAGAATTTACTTCCTGATTAGTAGCTCTAGATTATGTGTCAAGATTCTACATTCCTTACTAATGTGCCTGTGGTTTGGAAATTGCTGCCCCCCCGACCACACTTCCAATAGCAAGGACATAAAGGAAATTGTGTGGTCAAAGAAAGTATTCTAAACTCTCTTCCTTGGGCTCAAGTCTTCAGTGGTGGTAACGTGTTAATTAGGCTGACAGGAAAGATGAAGGCAGGAAGTTGTGTCCAGTTCACACATGCAATCCCTGAAAAAGTCTGGCATTATTGCAATGCTACTGTCTAGAACATCCTTGGCAAAGAGAAGGCTGGGAGCTAAGCTAGATGCAGGAACCTGGATTGAAAGCATTCTTAGATTGCATCACAGTGCATCCAAGAGCACTAGGTTCTCTGAGAACCTTTCTGAAAGGTTACAGAGATACTGAAAGCTTAGATAAACTTACTGACTTCTGGAAGCAAGGTCCAGAAACTTTGGCACTGGGGTAGATGCCAGGAACCTCAGACTCCAGTGATAAATGAAAACACATCACTTTGTCTAGAGAGACAGGAGCAATAACATCTCAGTGATCATCCATCAGGAAGAGATTCAATCTGCACCCAATACAAGTAGATATGAGACATTCCCTATAAACTTACACAGATAAGGGAGGCCTCACCCAACATGCCATCCTGAAGAACAGCCAGGGAATAGGAAGAAAATATAAATCTATGAATATTTCCATAATAATAAAGATTTCTCCCTATCACACAAACTTATGACATAATTCTACATGGGTAAGAAAAAGAGGTGAATTTAAATGATTAATGGGAGCATTATTGGTTTTATAGCTCAGGGGTATTATGGGTTAAATCTTCCGTAGGCATTGGCTCATAATCCTAATCAGTATTTATTACTTTATTTCATGGAGAATATAAACTAACAATAAAAAGTGAAATGTTGGAACTCAGCCTAATAATAAATTAGACATTGAATTAGCAGCATTACTCAACCTAGAGCTTTAAGTTGATTCAAACTAGAGTTCTGCTTCTGTCAATGGAAAACTCGATTATTTTGTAAAACCCCTTGTGTTGAAAACAAATAGCAAATTTGGATAAAATGGCTTACAAGAAAATGCGTTTGGAGTTTCTAAGACAGTGAGGAACGAAAGGCTCAGGATCTGGGGGAGATGGGAAGACCATAGTTATGCCTGCTATTGGTAGTCTCTTGTCTCTTTGAAGCAGCTGACTACTCTGAATGTGCTGTCTGAGAGGCTCAGAAACTTAGAATTTTGCAGAGATTCACTTAACAGGAAAAACAAAGACTCAAGTTTGCTGCTGTTAAAAGAAAAACCTTAGCCAAATTAAATTTTACAGAGTTTAATTGAGCAAAGAATGATTGGTGAATCGGGCAAGCCTCCAGTGTAGGCTCAGAGAGGCTCCAGCACAGCCACGTGGTAGAAGATTTGTGGACAGAAACAGGAAAATGATGTACAGAAAAAAATGGAAGTGAGGTACAGCAACAACCAGATTGGTTACAGCTCAACATTTGCCCTATTCGAACATAGTTTGAACAGTTGGTACCCTTTGGCCAAATTCAGTAATTGGCACAAGAGTAGGTTACAGTCTGTTTACACCTCCATTTAGGATATAGTTTACTATGTACAGAGAAACCTTTAGGCTAAACGTAAAATATGTAAGGAGACAGCTTTAGGCTAAATTTGATTTAACAGAGCCTATCCAGGAAAAGAAGTCCTGGTAAATACCCAGGGTTTGATTCTAAGTTGCCAAGTAAACAGGAAATACACCAATAGGCCTAATATAACCAACACTATATTACAATTCTAAATCTTTAGGTACATAATAATGTGGTCTCAAATTAAATAAAACAAAAATTAACAGAATAAAAAGGAAAATATGTAATATAATTTTTCCAAGGGTTTTAATACCTGATAACTAACAGAACAGTAACTGATAGAACAACCAGATAAAACAATCAATAACCATATAGAAAAGTTGGGCAAAATAAAGAATTGCCCTAATAGACCTAAATGGAACACTAATATCCAAAACTTCCGGATATGATTTCTAAGTATACCTGGCATGGTTACTGAAGTCGACTATGTACCGTGCCATAAAACAAATATAAGATTAATTTGGTCTATCCCTTCTGGAAAGTAATCTATTCACCTATTTTAAGAACTTTAATGTATTCTCATTTTTTACTAGTAAATTATTTTTGCTAAGACTATAATAAGAGACGAATAATTTTTTTTGTTTCATTTTTGTTTTAGGACATGACATAGCATTTTTATTAGGCTTAATGTTCCAGACTGGGCGTGGTGGCTCACACCTGTAATCCCAGCACTTTAGGAAGCCGAGGCAGGTGGATAACCTGAGGTCAGGAGGTTTAGACCAGCCTGGCCAACAAGGTGAAACCCTGTCTCTACTAAAAATTAGCCGGGCGTGGTGGTGCACTCCTGTAGTCTCAGCTACTTGGGAGGCTGAGGCAGGAGAATCACTTGAACCCAGGAGGTGGAGGTTGCAGTGAGATAAGATCACACCACTGCACTCCAGCCTGGGCGACAGGGAGAGACTCCGTCTCAAAAACAAAAACAAAAATAAAAACAAAACAATGTTCCAAATGTGAAAAATAACTTTTAAATATATCTATTTAGTTAACATTATGCTGTCATTAATATCATGTTTTTAAATAAATGTAAGAATATTGGAATATGTTCTCAATCAAATTTTGAATAAAATAATATGAAATACCCGAATTCCAATTATGCAGAGTAATTTAAATGCTACTTCCCAGCATCTATCCAGTGACTGACAAATACTGGGTGTTCAATCTTGCGCAGGCACTCCCAGACAGAAGTAGTTTTTCTCTTTTCTCTCTAAATTTCCACTGAGCATTGTGCTATTTTTTTCCTTGAATTACATTTATTCATGAGGATGAGATTCTCCATACTGACATACTAAGAAGCATGGTACTAAATTTAAATTGAAATTCCACAGAGGTTCCAAAAATCTTACAAAGTCTTTCCACACAGTAGAAGTGAGAACACTACTTATTCACTTTCTTCTGATCTTTTTTAAAAAAGTATTGTGATCTATATTTTAATGTGCTCACAAAATATGAAGGTCATGATTGAGTAGCTACATTTATCATGAACTGGCTTAAAAATACATGATAAGTA
Organism: Theropithecus gelada; assembly: GCF_003255815.1. NCBI lineage: Eukaryota > Metazoa > Chordata > Mammalia > Primates > Cercopithecidae > Theropithecus > Theropithecus gelada. The sequence goes on along the minus strand of NC_037670.1, from coordinate 61,002,284 downwards.
GAAGTGAAATAAAAACACAAGCTGTTTAACAAAGGGGACGTGTTTTGAGCCCAGGTGTCAGGTCGTTTTGTTGTTGTGTTAAGGGAGGAGACCACCCCTCATATTGTCTTATGCCCAATTTCTGCCTCCAAAGAAAGAAGTAAAAACTAAAGTCAGAAATGAAATCAACAGGCAGAGAGCCTGGTGCCACACCCTGGGCTGGGCCTGGTAGTTAAAGATCAATCCCTGACCTAATCGGTTATGTTATCTATAGATTACAGGCATTGTATAGAAAAGCACTGTGAAAATCCCTGTCCTGTTCTGTTCGGTTCTAATTACCAGTGCATGCAGCCGTCGTCAGGTACCTTCTGCTTGCTCAGTTGATCATGCAGACCCACTTAGAGTTGTGAGCCCTTAAAAGGGACAGGAATTGCTCACTCAGGGAGCTCAGTTTTTGAGACGTGAGTCTTGCCGATGATCCTGGCCAAATAAAGCCTTTCCTTCTTTAACTCGGTGTCTGAGGGGTTTTCTGTGGCTCATCCTGCTACAGTGTGAACATCATAGAGTGCACTTACACAAACCTACATGGTACAGCCTACCACACACCTAAACTAGATGGTACAGCCTATTGCTGCTCGCCTGCAAATCTGCACAGCAGGTTACTGTACTGAAGACTGTAGGCAACTGTAAAACAATGGCAAATATTTGTGTCTCTAAAAATGCTGTAGGCAACTGTAAAACAATGGCAAATATTTGTGTCTCTAAACATACCTAAATATAGAAAGGTACAATAAAAATACAGTATTATAATCTTATGGGATCACTGTCATATACCTGGTCTGTCATTGACAGAAACGTCATTATGCTGTGCATGACTGCAATTCATTTCAAATGTGTAGTATTTTTGACTCTCTAGCAATTTCTTGATTCATTCATCTTAGAATATGAGGCATATGCTTTTTTCAGTGTTTCTGGGAGCAGATCAAGTCACTGAACTTTCTCTCTCCACGACTTCCTTTTATTTTCTTACTCTTCCAGAATCGTGTATTAACTCAGACGGGAAACAGAACTGTTACTTCAAACTCTAGATAACTCCACTGAGGCATTACCTATCGTGCTTTTTGCCTCATAAAGTGTTACAGTGCAGCACGTTTCTTGGATATTCCTTTTGTGACAAAGACTTCCTCCAATTGAAGAGATTTATCATCATGAAACACCATTTCCTAACATTTTACAAAACATCTGCAGGGAAAAAGTACATATTATGCCACCAGAAAATTTCCTCTCAAACAAACTAAAAAGGTAACAAACCCAAAAAAGGGTGTCTTGAATGATGAACACAAACCATAAAGTAAAATTGATGAACAAAAATCCTGTAAACAAGAAATACTCTTATTTTTGTCAATTTCTAGTTTACATATTCAATTTTTCACCTTTCTTAAATGAAACAAGGCAAACAAGAGTGTCGTATTCACATTTCTATTCCTCTATTCTTATGTAAAGCATGTCAATACTGCTCTATAATCATCACTTAAATTAACATATCAATCAGCACAAAGAGGACAAACAGCACGGGAATGAAAGGCTCTCTGCATGTAACAGCATGGATATTGTGGGGTAGGAAATAAGAGGTAAGGAGACCTCTGAGAATAAAGTGAAATAATTCTTAACTCTTTATATGAAAATTATCTTTTATTAAAGGCTGAAAAAACTGTCCTTAAGCAAAGTTGAATTAAATTATAAACATCAACCACTGAATTAGATTACAACATTAGCCAGTGCCTCACAGTATGCTCCTCATATCACTGAGGGACACAAAATAGTCAGGATCCCATCCAGTGGACTGCAGTGCTTTGCAGTAAAAAACTGAAAACCAAACCTTCAAATTATTTGTGTTCCCACATACTGGCGTTGTTTCTGTTGTGCTGGTGGAGGTTGGTGTGGTTGTTTCCGTTGTCTGGAATAATCAATTGCAAGTTAAGTGCTGCAATTGTGAGCTGCCTGCTGACACTTCCAAAATGACATTTCCATTCTTCAGGATTCGGAAGTTAAACAATACAGAGAATAATTTGTTTTAAAATGGAAATATTAATCCATTTCACATGCCACCCTTAAAGTTGTGTGGTTCTGAAACTTGCACAAAGAAATTGATGAAAACAGATTAAAAAGCAAAGTAAGAAAAATAGAAAGCATTTGCTGCAGTAATTTGCACACACACACAGATATACACACGTATTCGCAATATTTAACACATCATGGTGAGATTGTTGCTATATCTGTGTATATAACCATTACAGGCAATATTAGGTCTAAATACTATTTTGTTTTCAGTAAAGTGACACTGGGTAATGAAAGATAATTACTAATAACAAAATTCCCCGCTATGGGATCTCTCTCCACATCCTCACAAGTTCCCCTTTGCTCTCATGCTCAAAATATTTGATATTGGGAAGGTTTTGTTTTCAGTACCCTACTGTGAATGGAAAATAAATCTTGGAGCCCCAAAATCACTAAGTTAAAGGGAAAAGTCAAGCTGGAAACTGCTTAGGGCAAACTGCCTCCCATTCTATTCAAAGTCATCCCTCTGCTCTCTGAGATAGATGCATATCTGATTGCATCCTTTGGCTAATGAGAAACTCAAAAGAGTGCAACCATTTGTCTCTTAGCTACCTATGACCTGGAAGCCTCCTCCCCATTTCTAGTCTTCCTGCCTTTGCTTCGAGTGTTCCCACCTTTCCACACCAAACCGGTGTTCATCTTACATATGCTGATTGATGTCTCGTCTCCCTGGAATGTATAAAACCAAACTGTGCTGACCACCTTGAGCATATGTCGTCAGGACTTCCTGAGGCTGTGTCATGGGCACGCATCCTCAACCTTGGCAAAATAAACTGTCTAAATTAACTGAGACCTGTCTCAGATTTTTGAGGTTCACACTAAATGTTTTGCTCTTAGCACTGTTCGGTTACCTGAGTTTTAATTCTTTTCTCTGTGTTGATATGTTCCAAAGCCGTTTCACTGGCTCAGTACCTTCCTGAGCTCAGGCCTACGAAGCACCAGATTCCTCCCAACTCTTTTTTTTCAAGCCTCCTTTTCCTCAATGGTTCTGGTTTTAGTTAATACCACAGTGATCCATATGTCTGCCTTCATTGGTAACCTGGCAGCATAGATTTCTTCCTCAGCTTCGTGATTCTCAAGCTTCTTTATCTCAGGACTATCTTAAAATTATTTTGGAACCAAAAGAGTTTTTGTTGATGTGAGTTGCATATATCAACATTTACCAAATTAGCACTAATATATTTTAAAAGTTCTTATTAATCAATTCCTTTAAAAATGTTAATAAGCCATTTTAAGTTAATATAATTAACATTTTCATAAAAAAGTTTCAAAAACAAAGAAATAAATGATAAGAATCATATTGCTTAATGGTAAAACAAAGAAATTTGTGAGAAGCGTGTGTTGAACAAGCATTATAGAAGACCATAGTTTTGGACTGAGCCCCAGTGGACCAGATTAAAAATAAAAATAAAAATGGAGTCACCCATGCTAAAGCTGCATATCACCAGACCAAAACTGAGTTATTATCTGACCTACAGAGAAATCAGAAAAGCAACATAAGTTGAAAAATCAGAAAAGCGACATAATTAACCACACAGACCAGTTTCAGTGAGCATAAGGAAGGTCCCTCTGTTTAAACCTGAAGTAACCTGATGTGCACCAATCAGTTATTTCTCTATTGTCCAGTCTCCCGGTTCCTGCCTCACAGGGGAAGTAACTTTAAAACGACCAATCCACTTTTTGTTCTTTGCTTCTGCCTTCTTCAGCATTTTCTGTCTATAAAACCAACCTTCTCTACTCTATTTATTGGAAGTTTTATTCTATTTTATGGAATAAAAGTACTGCCAACTCTAGAATCACAGTGAAGCCAATTGAGATCTTTAAATTTTGGTAATTTTGCCTTTGATAAGTGGTATTGCTTAATATCTTTAGTGCCTGCCTTATATTCAGGTAGCTGGAGTCTCATATCTGCTTCTGAATTCAATCTGCTGTGATCTAAGACATTATAGTCTTTAGAAACCTCTATTGTATTCTTGTGAGAGAATAAAGGTGAAAAGGGCAAATAATGTCTTAATGTTGTCATGAAAATAGCTTTGACTTTGGGAATGGTCTGAAAGAGTCTCACAGGGGATCTACATTACTCCCTAAATCGAATTGATCACAAAGCACTGACTCCTGTGCCTATGTCAGGCAGGATAAAGTTCTTTACAACATTAACTATAAAAATCCACCAACCCAAAATTTTTATGGGATCTGAGATGAGGTTTTGATGGCACACAGCATATATTTTTTTTTTAATGAAAAACAAAGAACAGGGCCGGGCGCAGTGGCTCAAGCCTGTAATCCCAGCACTTTGGGAGGCCGAGACGGGCAGATCACGAGGTCAGGAGATCGAGACCATCTTGGCTAAACCGGTGAAACCCCGTCTCTACTAAAAAAATACAAAAAACTAGCCGGGCGAGGTGGCAGGCGCCTGTAGTCCCAGCTACTCTGGAGGCTGAGGCAGGAGAATGGTGTAAACCCGGGAGGCGGAGCTTGCAGTGAGCTGAGATCTGGCCACTGCATTCCAGCCTGGGCGACAGAGCAAGACTCTGTCTCAAAAAAAAAAAAAAAAAGAAAAAGAAAAACAAAGAACAAAGTAGAAAAAATCCCATTAAACACTTCTCATGTTCTCATTGATCTCCTTAGATGCTCACAAGCAGGGTCTTCTCCCTGGCCACTCTACTCTCACTCAGCCTGCAAACGTCTGCTAGCTCCAGTCCTTATTATCCTTCAGTTTCACCCTTGGTTCGTAGAAGAACTTAGCTCTCTTGTGTGTTTACTCATTCAGTTTTACAAAAAGAAAAAGGGTTATCATCATCAAGGCATAGTGGGCATTTGATGGTTTCAACACTATCATAAAAAATTTTATAACCTTACAATGTGGGGAAATTTTACATAATGAGACTTGCTTGAAAATAATCTCCTAACTGTTGTATTGCAAAACTGACATATTTGAAAATAAAACATGCAAACTAAGCTTATTCTTTGCAAATTAAATATCTGCTGAAGTTGCTATTGCTAGTCAATGGGGAAAGTGGAGGATATATATTTGGACCCTTGGCGATCCTTTGTACTCTCTTGCCCAACTTTCATGGTACTCAGACGACTGCAGCAACCTCAGCATGAGAGGAGTGTGGTAGTCAGTACCCCTGTAAACCCCAAATAAAATTCTAAGCCCTCAACCATCTGAAGGCATCCCTTCTCTCTGCCAAGGGCATTCCAAAATTAACCTGAAAAAATTGTTAAGGCCATGATGAAAGGGGGCCTTGGACATGCCTCTTTATAGTATCCTCCTTTTCAGAGTTCAGGAATAGCTGACCAGCATTAACATCAACATGGGCCGTAAGTCTGATGAGAAACATTTACAATTTGTCCTGTCTGAAGCCTGCTACCTGGAGGTTTCATCTCCATGATAAAACTTTGGTCTCCACAGCCCCTTATTGTAACCCAGACAGTCCTTTCTACTGATTCCAGATCTTTAGATAATAACTTAACTCTTTCAACCAATTGGCAATCACAAAATCTTTAAACCTATCAACTTAAATTTATGACCTGGAAACACCCATTTCAAGTCATCTTGCCTTTCCAGATTTAATCAATGTACATTTTACATGTAGTGATTGATGTATTACGTCTCCCTAAAATGTACAAAAGCCCACTGTACCCTGACCTTTTTGGGCACATGTCGTCAGGACCTCCTGAGGCTGTTTCATGGGTGCGTCCTTAACTTTGACAAAATAAACTTTCAAAATTAATTGAGACTTGTCTTAGATACCTTAGGGTTCACAACCCTCTGCTGATATGATATGCTATTGTCTCACAAGTCCTTGAGGTTCTATTCATTTTTAACAGTATATTTCTGTCTGTAATTCACACTTAATCATTTTTATTGATCTACCTTTACTTTCACTGACTCTTTCTTGCTGTCTGTATTCTGGCATTGTGTCATCCAGTTAGGAGTCTTTCTCTTCTGCCTCTCCCTCTCCCTTTCCTCTTTGCCCACTCCTCCTCCTCCTCCTTCTTTCTGCCCTTCTTCTCTTCTTCTTGCTTATTATAATTTTCAACTCTGAATTTCCATCTGGTTTATCCTTATATATTTCTTTGTTTTTTTGCCCAGGCTAATCTTGAACTCCTGGGCTCAAGTGATCCTCCCACCTCTGCCTCCCAAGAAACTGGGACTACCGTCTCACACCACTAAGCCTCCAGCCACATCTTTATATCTTTTATGTTTTTTTGCTGCAGGCTTTTTTTTCCCCGAATTGTTTCAAAATTATTTCCAATGACGACTTTGAGTCATTCTTATCATAGTTGCTTTCAGTCTATGTGATATAATTCAAACATCTGTGTCATCTTATCTTGGACATTTATTCAATTTCTTTGCCTATGTAAGTTGATATAATCCTTTTTCTTTGTGTAAGTTTTTATTGTATCTTAGTTTAATACTATGTTATACATCTTGTTTAAAGCCTACGGAAAATATAGATTTTTTTTTTTTTTTTTTTCCTAGCAGGTAGTCAACATAATTAGGTTCAGTTTGCAAGTTCCAACATGCATTCTGTGGTCTCTGGGTTCAATGTAATTTCAACTTTCCAATTCCTGCAAGTATTATTTTGAACTGTCTGATATACATGCCACTCTGTATCCAGTGTGGCCCTTGGGTACCGTCTCATTCTCTAGTATGCTGAAAAGGATTAGATCTAAGCACAAATAGCTTACAGGGATGCCCAGGAGTTTCTACGCAACTTTAGGGGTTTGTTTTCCTGAGTTCTTCTTTCTCCATAATCTCCCCAGAGTTTCCCAGTTCCCAGTGTTTCCCCTTTTTGTTCCCCATTAAGAGAGCTGGGGCTTTTGTTACTTGTGCTGTGCATTGCTGTGACTGTGCTTGCAACCAGAAACCAGTAAAAAATCAGTGTGGGTTTTCCCTCCAGCTTGGGACCATAGCTCTTCTGATGTGAGAAGAAGCTTCAGGTCCCTAAGAATTGTGAGCCTCGTGGTTTCCCATTACTTCTACTGTTGCAGAATTGTTTAAGGACAATGGCCCAAGAAGAAAGTATTAAGAAAAAAAAAGCAGGGGGAGGGGGGTGGTGGTGGTGGGTTTTTCCCTTTCTCTAAGCACGAGCGCTTCCCTTTCCTTCTCTGAGACAAAACGTTAGGGCTTCTCTGCCAACTTCCAGTATTTTGGGCTGTGTTGAGACTAGGCCAGGGATAGCAAAGGAGAAAAAAAAAATGTTAATCTCGTGATCATTTAGGTGGCACTTTAAATTCTGGTCTTTTCCTTTAATTAACCTGATACTATTTACTTTTGAATCCTAAAACACCTTGCCCTAGCATTGCTTCCAGGTTTTATTCATGCATTCTTTGAGAGACACTGTGTGCTTATTCCATTGTATCTTGAACTAAAACTCTGGCATTTTATCTTTGTAGATGAACAAATTTTAAAGAACGGTTATGGCGCAATAGTCATTTAAAAAATGATTTTATTATTTCATGCATGTTGATGCTATTATAAATAGAAATATCATCGTTGTTTAAAGCCAAAGTCCCACACACAATGTTCAAAACCTCAGTGCATAACTGTTCTGATGGAAATCCTCCATTGCTCTTGCTGTCAGCCTGAGCATCAGAGACAACACCTGCAGGAGGAAGTTTGTGGCAAGGAGAGAAAAAGACGCCATCTTGCATTTACAAATTTTCGTCATCATATTGTTAAGTAAAACATACTCAGTTACTGTCCTTCAAAAGTTTTCCTTTGTCTTTTTTTGTTGTTGTTGATGTTCTCAGTAAATAAAAACAGAAATTTGAATATTCAAAAGTTAAATTTCCCAGGCGGAGCAATACCTCTGCACAGAGCACAGTTTATTCAGTAGTGACTCTTACCCAATCAACTTTGGCAATCATATTCAATCTCCATAAATGAATAAGCAAAAATACCACGATCCAGAGGCTGCAATGAATCATTTGTAGGCTTCTATCTATAACATCCTTCTTTATCTCTCAGAGACTTCTTTGTATGTCTTGTATCTCACTTAAGTGTAAAGCAGGCTTTTTCACCATCCCTCTTAAAAAGTCTTTCTAAATCACTGAAATGCGTGGCTTTTTCATTGTCTCCCACCATTGTAACCATGCATTTCCTATAGCCCTCCTTGTCTTTTCCCAACACAGCTGCTGCTAACCCTTGTAGAATCCACATATGAATTAGGAAGAGACATCCATTCTCTGCTGTGTGCAGCCCTACGCTGAGACACAGGGTAAAGAGTAGAACTTGAAGTATTATTATTATTATTTATTTTACTTATTTCTTTTTTTTTGAGGCAAAGTCTCACTCTGTCCCCCAGGCTGGAGTACAGTGGCACAACCCTGGCTCACTGCAATCTTCACCTCCTGGGTTCAAGCAATTCTTGTGCCTCAGCCTCATGAGTAGCTGGATCTACAGGTGTGTGCCACCATGTCCTGCTAATTTTTGTATTTTTTAGCAGAGATGGGGTTTCGCTATGTTGGCCAGGATGGTCTCGAATTCCTGACCTCAAGTGATCGGCCCTCCTAAAGTGCTGGGATTACAGACGTGAGCCAATAACTTAAATTAGACTTCAGCAACTTTACCTCCTGACCCGACTTTTGGCAAAACCTCTATATCCACTTCAACTTTGTCTTTCCAACTTAAGTGTTAGCAGTTTACAAAGTTTCTTCCTTGGACATCTTCCTTTTTAAAATAAACACCATTTCTGGGCAATTGCTCATACTCCCAGACCTTTAGTTATCATCTAAATGCTGAATTTCTTAAATATGCTATTCTAGTCCTAACTTTCCTCAATAACCCAGATTGTTATTTCCTATGGACAAACATTCCAGCAGAGTCTAAATTTTCCTTCGAGTGCCATACAAAAGAAATGTGGTTATTTTGGTTTTTTTGTTTGTTTGTTTTTGTTTTTGTTTTTTTGTTACTGGGTTTCACTCTTATTGCCTAGGCTGGAGTGCGATGGCACAATCTCGGCTCACTACAACCTCTGCCTCCCGGATTCAAGCGATTGTCCTGCTTCAGCCTCCGAGTAGCTGGGATTACAGTCATGCACCACATACCCAGCTAATTTTCTATTTTTAGTAGAGACAGGGTTTCTCCATGTTGGTCAGGCTGATCTTGAACTCCCGACCACAGGTGATCTGCCCACCTCGGCCTTTCAAAGTGCTGGGATTACAGGCATAAGCCACCACGCCCAGCTTCTAAATGAACTATTTATTGCAACAACAACAACAACAATAACAAGTGCAGCAAAAAATATTCCCTGTCTTTTCTACCTCTTAAAAAAGGTACTATTCTTCAATAGTGGCAACAATTCAATTTCCTCTTTTTTTTCTTTAATTGAGGACAATGTATCTGGATGAATCATTAAGACAAGTAATTACTTCTGCAGAAAAATCTTACTCAACAAATACATATCTTTTTTTCTTTTAAATATCAAATATAGTGACCAATACGAGTCAAAGAAGAAAGTAAAATCATAGTTAAGAAGAGTCTGCAATATCTGTGATGTTTTCTTAATATCTGTTAATAGCAAATCTTTGTGACTTTGAAATAGCTGTACCGTCTTTTCATTATTATTATTTTATTTAAAGGGAACATACTTTGGTTGAAAATGTCTTATTGCCCTTTTCTGCACAACATAAATATAAGGCATTTTAAACCACAGCAAGACATCCCAGTGTCTTAACGCTTCAAGTCACAAGCATGGTGGAATAAAATACAACTATTACATGCAGAAGCACATTATCTGAGGGCACAACTGAAATATCACACATTAATGTAAACCAGGTCTTACCAAATTTGCAATACAGAGGCTCCTCAGTTGTTGAGCTAAATGGAAGCTCATTTAGCTTCCATATTTGTTTGTTTAAATATCAAGATACACTTCTTTCTACCTGAGTCTATCGGAAGTATATAATGGGTAACATTTACACAAAACTTTTCCATTAGATGGAGTGCTTTCATGCAGTTAGTTTGCAGTGCTCGCAAAAACTTGTGGACTTGATACAATAAACATCATCCTCGTTTTATCAGTGAATGAAATATTAGAGATAGCTGAAAGTACATACAATTAGTGAGAGAAAGGGAGAAGCTATGTCATCTTTTATGTGTGGTCATCCTTCCACTGTATCATTTTGCCTGTATAATTATGATATTTTTACAACAGGATTGGAATTAAAATAAATCATTAGATAGTTGGTCACTAACAATACTTTACTTGTGTGAACGTTGTAAATAGCATACTATTTTTAAGGAAGAAATAAAAATGTAAACCCATCTACTGGTAATTTAGCAAACTTATTCTATGTGAGTCCTAAAATCAGTTTTGGAAGAAAAAAATTGTGGACAGCATTGAAGATGTCAGGTAACGCATCAAAAAGCTACTATCACCAAGGGTACTGGAGGAGAAGTGATAGACATTAGGTCTTTAAAATGCAAATTCGGTACAAGTAAAAGAATGCTATATTTAACATATGAAACTGATTTTGAAGTCTCCATAGCAACTACGAAAATGTTAAGCATAAATTATGTGATTAAAGTTATCAAAGATAGCTTTCTTTCAGCCTGAGCAATTTCAGACCAGATGATGAATCTGGGGTTCTTTTTCAGAAAGTCCTACCAAGTACACCTCTGGAAGATAATTAGAAGAGCTTTTGTCCATGATAGGCTATGCTGATTAATAATTTTAGAAATGAAATATATTGCTTTAATATAAGTGGAATCCAGGACTAATCTCTTCATTAGAGAAGATGTGCTTGTATTAGTTTGGTGGCTTGCATTAGTTTGATAGTATAAGATAATCTTTCACTGGCGAAAAGTAGAAACAAAACTTCTTATTTTTCTATACCATTTCAGTGATGATAAACATGGTGTAAATTATTTTGTTCTTTATGTTAATTTGTGTGATATGAATGTGTGTGTGTATGACTGTGTTACATACATTTGTCTTGAGCAATTACATATCAATTGTTTTGAAGGGTAGCAGAATATACTATCCCAAAATAAGCCACTTTAGCATGAGAATGTCTTTGAGCTGAAGGCAGTTGAGAAGAAGTAGATATAAGACAAGCTCTCTGTCTTTCCCCGATTTGCCTAAACGCATGGCATAAATTTGCAAAAGTAAAGGTGTCCCTTCTCCCCTTTCTACCAGGAAGGACAAAGGTTTATCAACAGAGATGACTTTAGAGCATACGGGCCTGGAGACCACACCAGATGAATTTATTAACAAACCTTACTAGCTGACCTTAATCTACCCTATATTTGCTTTTCCACAATTTGCCACCCCTAGAGAATCAAGGTCCTTTTCTTTGTCTTATCATGCATCTAAATATTTATTTTGTTGTTGTTGTTGAAGATGCCACATGAAAGCTGGGATTTTGAGCCACCTCTTAAAGAGTTATTCACTTTTTTGGTATCTCTCATGTATATATGAGACTTACATGTTTGTTTGTTTGTTTCTTTGTGTTTTTTGAGACAGAGTCTCGCTCTGTCGTCCAGGCTGGAGTGCAGTGGCGCGATCTCGGCTCCCTGCAAGCTCCACCTCCCGGGTCCACGCCATTCTCCTGCCTTAGCCTCCCGAGTAGCTGGGACTACAGGCACCCACCACCACGCCCGGCTAATTTTTTGTATTTTTAGTAGAGAAGGGATTTCACCATGTTCTCCAGGATGATGTTGATCTCCTGACCTTGTGATCCGCCCGCCTCAGCCTCCCAAAGTGCTGGGATTACAGGCGTGAGCCACTGTGCCCGGCCTGAGACTTACATGTTAACACACTTTTGTTTGTTTTCCTCTTGTTAATCTGTCTTTTAATACTGAGTTTCTAGCTAAGAACTTGTGAGGCTGGAGAGAAAATTATTTTTTCCTCCCCTACAGTTTGTTGTTAGTGTCAAATAAAATATATTATATTCTAAATAATAAAATTACAGGTTCTTCATGGAATTCTGGAGTATTGTTTTGTAAAACATGTAAAAGTTGATTTATTAAACATCCAACTATACAATTGTGAAACATTTAATACATAATTCCATCCAATTTTCTTCAGCCTGTATGAACTCACCATAACTATTTCAGGCATCATTTTTGTGTTTCTGTGCTTGAATCTCATTCAGCTCTGAGATATCTAGATGAATCAGAAAAGTTGACTCCGGCAGTGTAAAAAAAAAAAATCTGCCAAGGCAAATAAAATTAGATGGCAAAGAATGTTAAATTTGGGTCCAGAAATCAGCTATATAAAAATGAGCCAAACAATGAGAAAAAAATGCCTTAGGTTCTTGCGTATTCCCTATGTATCAATAGTTTGAAAGAATGTTAAAAACAAATCAACAAATAGATGGCCACAGAGAACAATTGGATATAAAGACAGAATGAAAATGATGTGGTTTGTAAGGCAAAGAGAGAAAGCTTTCCGTCCATCCTTTGAAGGTCTGCTAAAAGTGAACTTAAAATAGGCAGATTCACAAGAGAAAAAGGTATACAAATTTATTTAATATGCGCAGGGGGAAAATCACAAGACAGTGATTACCCAATAATTCAATGATGTCCAGATGCCTATATATCCTTTCTCATAGAGGAATAAGAGATGGGAAAAAGTGATTATTTGATGGAAGTAAATGATTTTTAGGGGGAATGAATGGGCCTAATGTTCAATGTTTAGTAAATGATGCTCTTTTGGAATTTAATTGGACCATAGAACAGACAATGGTTTGGGACAACCATTGTCATTTGGGCTTCATGTGTGGTGTTTAATTTTCAGTGTCTTTTGCTGTGATATGAGTTCTCATCTTTTTTGATTAACAAAATTTCAGGGAGGGAATTGAAGGCAATTGTGTTCCTCTTTGGCAGATCTGTTCTTTAGACAGATAAAGGAATATCAGGGTAAAGCCTCTTCCAGCATCTAGTAGCCTCCAGTGGCCTTTAACTTCAAATAATGAGCATACCAGGGTGTTACATTTGGGGGTGACTTTCCCTGGACTCCTTTAGGTGACTTGTAAAGAAAAGGATGAAAAGAAGCTCAAATATGTCCAGCAGATAATGTCCTTTCTTCACTCTTTTTCCACAGCACACCTCTGGAGGAAGATTAACATGCTTGAGAGTGACCAATCACCTCTTGATTTTTGGTTACCACTTTTCCTTTCCACAGCTGTGCTAAATTATTCTGTTAATATTAACATTCATTTTCAGTAAGCTAGCTGAATGACGCTTTCTCAAGTGACTCTTCAGCTATTGTTTTATCCGTCACTGTTTTTGTATCGCTACCTTCAGTTTTCAGGCTGGAACAGGGTCCTCCTTTCTCAAGACCTGCTGTCTTTTTTTGTTGTTTTAATAGCTTTGCCCCTTCTTTCTTCTTCGTTTTTGGAGAGTACCTTGGTTGTCATCAAGATTACAGAATCACATTTCCACAGTGTCAGTTTTGCTTTTATTCTATGTCTGTTATTGATTTTGAACTTCTTTTCGTTCTATCAACCTCACACACATCCCTAATTTCATTTTACCCATTTTCTGCTTGTTGTTCCCTAATTCTTCCATATAAATGACACCCTTTCTTGAGATTTGATTCCTTACATCTTGATGTTGGAATCAGATAGCAGGAAAGAGTCAGTATCTTTTTAAAAAAAATCTATATTATGGCTTCACATATTCTGAGTATTGAGATTTGCAGTCAATGGCTTTTAATCCTAGCATGCTTTCTGAAATCTCTCCCAACTGATGTACATTTTATTTGAACATTTTTCTCTGTACTGTGACACGTCGTCCTCATCCCTTTCATTTCTAATACAACTGTCAATTTTTATCTTTTAATGAGAGTTTAAAAGATTTTTATTTGTGTATACGTGACCTTTAACCTGAAAGTTTGTCACCATTTCAAAAGCCTTTTTTCCATTTTTTCATGTGCAGTTATCAAAACTGAATACTATAAAAATAAAAATCAGTACTTTTAATTAGTTTCTCAGTATTTTCCAGATATTTTTAATAGACTTTTATGTAAAGTAACTCACAATGGCTCTGTAAAATAGGTAAAACCATTACCCAAATTGTAGAGATGAGACAACTGAGGTAGAGATTGTTGGAAAACATATTTGTACAGTGAGTCATTGGCAGAATAATGTATAAGCTCAAGAAATTTGATTCCAAACCCAGGCCTGAAGACTCTGCCAAGTTGCTTTTTCCATTTTAAGTTCATATATGTCATAACTTTCTGATACCTTAACGTGTAACGTGGCCTGACGTTCCGGCCACTTACTCCATAACCATTCATGTTTAAACTCCTTTACATCATAACAGATTCTGGAATCTATCTCTACTTTGATGAGTCCTGCTGGTCATTGGTCATAGATACGCTGAGTAATCCTATAAAATTAGGGGTACAGGGAAGTCCATTTCTGCATTATAATTCCCTACACAGTCTTCATCTCATCTTCAATGTTTGATAGACCCTAACGTTCTGCATCTGAGCATTGCAATACAACTCCATTTAACACAATTTAAAGGGACAATTCTGTCAGTCTCCACTCTCTAGAAAGTGTGGCTATGACCATAGCACATAGGGGTGCTGGCAGCCCATCAGCCCTTTAACTTTTTTTTAACTAACATACACAAACTACCAATGACCTATGTCATATTCCTTGAAATGTCAATTCAGAAAATTTTTTAAAAGGGAAGAAAGAAAAACACATTTGCTTATAAACACCACATATCTGAAACATGAGTATTAAGACTAAAGACTTGTTTGGAGGCAAAGACAAATGTAAATAATTTTGCAAACATAAAAAATACCCATATTATATATTAAAAATACACTTGAAGAGAATCTTCACGTAAATTGTGAATTTATGGCATGAGTTTTTGAAAGGAAATTGGCAATCGATAAATAAAGAGAATATAAATTAAGGCCCAAAGTGTGACCATTTGGCAAACACAGGTTTATTGTAGGGAGGATGGTTGGGGAAAACTATCATATTTAAGGAGACCGAATAACTTTTTAAATAAATTTAAACAAATGAAAAATAAAGAACAAGACATTTCAGTAATAGACTCGCACAGGCGAGCACTTTGGCTATCACCTTGTTTTCTCATTTGGAGGGTGATTGCTAGATATGCAGCTGCACTGTAACATTAGAGTGAGAATCTGACTATCAGGTTTCACCTAAATTCTTAGCATTTGTCTATTCAATTTTCTAGGATCCTGGCCAATTCTAAGTTTTCAAATCAATCAGACTAAGGTCAGAAAGGCTCTGAAATCACCCATGAGTATTGTAGCCTCCAGTCACCTTGATAATTAGTCTGAACGAAAGGATGTTTTATGTATAAATCTGTCATAAATCCTATGTTTATAGCAAATGAGTAGTTTCCATGAGACTGTAACTAGTTCTTAGAAGAAATAATGATATCTTTAAAGTGTTGGCCTTGGTGACAAAGGCCTGCATAGAAGTGGTATAAAAGAATGGCTCAGGTGGGAAGACAGTGTACCCTGAGAATGAAAATGTTGAGATACTCCTCAGTGTGAACACAAAGCATTACCAGCAAAAGATGTTTGGGCTCAATTCTATGAGAAATGTTATCCTTTACAGTGAGGTGTTTTGAAAGTGTATAAGAAAAGTAAAACTATAAAAATAACATTAAACAATTTTTGGTAAAGTGATCTGGATAATGGTAACTTTTATTGTATAAAGCTTATGCTTAAAGTAGATGAAATGAGATGTCTGTAAAAATGTTTTTCATGGCCAATCCCCTTATGGCCAAAATACTTTTACAAGGGCACATTATCCAGTCATGCAGGATGAGAAATGTTTTTGCATAGTGTATGGCAGGGGAATGTTGCAATGAATTCAAGCACCTGACTCAAGGATATCCCATCCAGAAGAGAGATGAAAGATTTCTCTGTTCAAAGGCATTTAAAATGAACCAAGTAAATAAGATTGGTTCTTACTGAAATCTAAATGGTAGAATACAGAATGGTTGGCCAATGTCTAGAGACTGAGGATGAGAAAGAGGGAAGAGAGAACGGGCTATGCCATGAAAATGAGACCATGCTTATTTTAAAAAAGAGCGGGAGACTGTAGTCCCAGCTACTTGGGAGGCTGAGGCAGGCGAGTGGCCTGAATCCGGGAGGCGGAGCTTGCAGTGAGCCCAGATCGTGCCACTGCACTCCAGCCTGGGCGACAGAGCGAGACTCCGCCAAAAAAAAAAAGAAAAAAGAAAAAAAAAAAAGATGGCTGTGTCTAAAATCTGCCTCATTTCCTGAATGACTTGCTACCCATGGCTCAATGATATCCTAAAGTAATCTCTCATCTATCATGAAAAGAATCAAACAATTCTAAAGGCTGATGGCATTTTAGGCTATCACATTCAAAATGGAAACACAGCCTCTCTTTGATGGATGATGGCTCTATTAAAGGGTGAAGGGCAGGGTGCGGTGGCTCACGTCTATAATCCCAGCAATTTGGGAGGCCGAGGCGGGCAGATTATCTGAGGTCAGGAGTCCGACAGTAGCCTGGCCAACATGGAGAAAGCCCATCTCTATTAAAAATTAGCCGGGCATGGTGGCGGGTGCCTGTAATCCCAGTTAGTCCGGAGGCTGAGGCAGGAGAATCGCTTGAGCCCAGGAGGCGGAAGTTGCAGTGAGCCGAGATCACGCCACTGCACTACAACCTGGGTGACAAGAGTGAAACTCCATCTCAAAAAAAAATAAAAAAATATAAAAAAATAAAAGGTTAAGTTACTAATTGTGTGTCAATCTTTATATTCTCAATTAAAGCAAAAAAGGAGATGCGTCTCTTGTCCTGCATGTGGAAGGAGTCAAGGGCATATTAACATTTGCTTTTCAGTGGTAGTTCGTTCATCCACTTAGCAAATACCAGTAAGTGTTTATCATATGCAAGGCACCCTGTGAAGTGGTAAGTTGGACTCAACCTATGATAGCAAATGAGGTGGAAGGGCAATAGTCAAGTTTCGTTCAAGGTTGTCCCTCATTATTGAGATCATTGAGAATAAGAAATTGGCTTTCCTTTAGGGAAGATGCAGAATAGCTACAGTCAGCAATCGCTTGCTATAAGTTAATTTGATAGAAACAATAAACTCTTAAGTAATCATCATTCTGTAGCATCCGATTTTGATACTCATGTTTATTCTATCAGCGCATTAGTCATTGTGCCAGATTTGGCAAATAGAAATGAAAAATGCAATCTTGACTTTGTTAAAATCATAGGCAGTGATGGTAATGAAAAATAAATGGTTAAGCCAAAGATTTAAAGGTGATTCCATTTTTGCCTTCTTTTTAATTCAATTTTCCCGTTATAGTCATTCATTTTGCATATTTAAGAGATTTCGCTCTTTCTGGTAACAGTTTTATTGATATATAATTCACACTCCATAAAATTTACCCAGTTAAAATGTGAAATTAAACTTTTTTTTTAGTTCACACGGTTGTGAACTTTAAAAAACCCAATAATTTATTAGTTGTGAAATATACAAAAAATTAATTTTAGAATTTTTCATTATCTCAAAAAGAAATCTGTATATATTATCACTTCCCAAATTTCCCCATTTTCCTAGTCTTAAGTAACTACTAATCTGCATCCTGTCTCTATAGATTTCCCTGTTCTGGACATTTTATGTGAATGGAACCATATAAAATCTGTATTTTACAGCTTTTACTTAGTACACTGTTTTTAAAGCTTATTCGTGTTATAACATGGATCAATATTTCATTACTTTATATAACTGAATAATATTCTATTGTATGGTTATATCACATTTTGTTTATCCATTCTTTAGTTTATATACCTGTGGGTTATTCTTACTTTTTTGGTTATTATGAATAATGCTGCTATAAATATCTATGTGTAAGTTTTTTTTGTGGACATGTGTCTTCTTTCCTCTTGGACACATGCATAAGAATGGAATTGCTGGATTGCAATGTAACTCTATGCTTGATGAATCATGGAGCTGTCAAACATTTTTCCAAAATGGCTGCAACATTTTACATTCCTATCAGAAATTCATGAGGCTTACAATGTCTCTACATATTCGTCAACACTTACAGGTATCTAACTTTATGATCCTAGCCATCCTAGTGGGTATGATATGGTATTTCATTGTGGCTTTGCATTTTCTTGGTGACTAATAATATCTAGCATCTTTTTCTGTGTTTTTGGTCATTTAGATACATTCTTTTGGAGAAACATCTATTCAGACCCTTTGCCCATTTTCTTTTTAATTGCCTATTTGCCTTTTCACTATTGAGTTGAAAGAGTTTAAATATATATATGTATGTCTGTGTTCATAAAATACATATATTTTATGTATATGTATTACATATATGCAAGTCTCTTATCAGACATATGACTTACAAATATTTTCTTCCACTCTGTGGGTTGCCTTTTTTTACTGTCTTGATAGTGTTCTTGAGGCACAGAGGTTTTTCATTTTAACAAACCCTAATTTATTTACTTACTTATTGTTTGATTATGCTTTTGGTATATCTAAGATTGCATCACCAAATCCAAGTACACAAAGATTTATGCCTAAGTATTCATCTAAAATTCTCAAACTTTGAGCTTTTGCATTTAAACCATCAATCCATTTTGAGTTTATTTTTGTATATTGTATGAGGCAAGGTTCTGATTTCATACTGTTTTTCCAATTGTCTCAGCATCATTTGTGGAAAGCACTTTCCCTCCCCCACCCATTTAATGGTCTTGTTACCTTTTTAAAATGTCTATTGACCATAGATCAGGGGTTCACTTCTGACCTCTCAATTCTGTTCCCTTGCTCTGCTGGAATACTTAATGCCAGCAGCACAATAGCCTCATTATTGTTGCTTTGTTTTAAAGTAAAAAAGAGAGACTCTTTCAACTCTGTCTTACTTCTTCAAGTAGATTCAGTAGGATTCAAGACTTTCCATGGCATTTCTGGATCCACTGAGTTAATAGGAATTTTGGGAGCAACTTGTCAATTTCTATAAAGAAACAAGCTCAGATCCTAAAAGAAATTAGATTGAATCTATAGATAAATTTGGGGAGTACTGTCATTTTAACAATATTGAGGCTTCTGATTCATGAATAGATGAGGTATTTCTGTTTATTCAGATCTTAAATTTCTTTCAACAATGTTTTATGGTTTTAAAAATATATAAATTTGAGATTATTTTGTGAAAATTGCTAATTATTTTCCTATTTTTATGCTATTGTAAATGCAATTTTTAAAAAATTTTTCTTTTCAAATTTTTCACTGCAGGTATATAGAAATATAATTGACTTTTGTTATTAATCTTGTTTCTTGAATACTTGCTGAATTTGTTTATTAGTCTAATTTTTTTTAATTCATTCCTTAGGATTTTCCATATACAAGATATAAGATCATGTCATCTGAAGTTATGATATGTTGTATATTCATTTTCACTCATCTCAAAGTATTTCTTAATTTTCTTTTTTCATTACAGTGTATACAGAGTGTACTGTTTAATGTCTACATATTTACGTTTTGCAATTTTTTTCTGTTTTTGGTTGATAATTTCATTCCACTGTGGTCGAGAACAAACTTTGTTTTATTATCATTATTTTACATTTATTTAGATTTTTTTTTTTTTTTTTTGAGATGGAGTGTTGCTCTGTCGCCCAGGCTGGAGTGCAGTGGTGGGATCTCAGCTCACTGCAAGCTCCGCCTCCCGGGTTCACGCCATTCTCCTTCCTCAGCCTCCCGAGTAGCTGGGACCACAGGCGCCAGTCACCTCGCCCGGCTAGTCTTTTGTATTTTTTCGTAGAGATGGGGTTTCACCGGGTTAGCCAGGATGGTCTTGATCTGCTGACCTCGTGATCCACCCATCTCGGCCCCCCAAAGTGCTGGTAGATTTTTTTTATGGTCTAGCACATGACCTACCATGAAGAAAGTTCCGGCCGGGCGCGGTGGCTCAGGCCTGTAATCCCAGCACTTTGGGAGGCCGAGGTGGGCGGATCACGAAGTCGGAAAATCGAGACCAGACTGGCTAACACGGTGAAACCTTGTCTCTACTAAAAATACAAAAAATTAGCCAGCGTAGTGGTGGGCACCTATAGTCCCAGCTACTCAGGAAGCTGAGGCAGGAGAATGGGCCTGAACCCGGGAGGTGGAGCTTGCAGTGAGCTGAGATGGTGTCACTGCACTCCAGCCTGGGAGACAGAGCAAGACTGTCTCAAAAAAAGAAAAAAAAAAAGAGAGAGAGAGAGAGAGAAAGAAACAAAAAAAAGTTTCATGTGCACTTGAGAAGAATATATATCGTGCAGTTGTTGGGTGGAGCGTTTTGTAGATTTAGGTCTAGTAGGTTTATATTGTCACCTTGTGAAATTCTGCCTATTTGTCAAATTATTTTTGAGAGTGAGGTTTTGAAGTCTCCAACTATTGTTGCATTGTCTGTTTCTCCCTTCCTGCTTTGTTTCTGTCCGTTTCCCTTATGCATTTTGGAGATCCTTTTCTGGGTGCATATATGCCTAGTTATATCTTCCTGATAGACTGAGCCTTTCTATTATTATAAAATGCCCCCCTCTCTATCTAGTCACATTTTTTGTTGTTGTTGTTTTCTTGTCTATTTTGTGTGATATTAGTATAGCCACTCCAGCTTTCTTATGGTTGTTGGTGTGATGTATTTTTCTTCCATTCTTTTTCTCTCAATCTCTTTGTATCTTTGAATCTGAAGTAATGTCTTCTGGACGAAATATATAATTGGAATTTGTTATTTTGCAGTTTGATTTTGTTTTCCTTTTATTCAATCTGACAGACTTTGCCTTTTGAATGGGTTGCTTTACTCATTTTCATTTTCTATTGTTATATAAATTGTTGAATTTATGTCTGCCATTTTACTTTTTGTTTGCTATGTGTCTCATGATACTTTTGTTTCTCTCTTCTTCAGTTACTGCATGCTCTTGCATTAAGTGTATTTTTCTAATGTATGATTTTAATTATTGTTTTTAACTACATATAGCTGTTTATTTAGTGGTTTCACTAGAGCTTAGCATATACACTTTAACTTTTCAATATCTGCTTCAAATTGATAATATCTTAATTTCAACTTATGTGGATGTATTATTCCTATACAACTATATTCACCTTTTCTTTTTTGCATGTGGGATTATTGCGATACATATTACAACTATATATGTCACAAACCCAAACATACATTTTTATAATTATTAGTTTATATAATTATATATCTTTTGGGGAAGCTTGGTAAAGAAGGGAGAGCAAGTATGTACTTATAGATGTTGTTATATTAACTTTATTAATTAACATTTTTGTTTCTTTTCAAAAGTTAGTTTTTTGAGAGGTGCTATGCTTTCGGCCTATTTTCCCCTTGTGCAAAATATAAGCTCAGGCTCTAGGCCTGGAAATAGGGACAGAGTCATTGCCTATCCCAACGTAGAACCTTTGACTTATAAGCTGGGGTGTGCGTGATCAAGGCCCCAGTATTCTCAGTACACTCACTCTTTTCCATACGTCTTATCATGAGTGGGTGTGGTCCAGCCTCTTTTCCATGAGTGGATGTGGATTAGAGAAGGAATTCCCATCTCTCACTCAGCCCCAACCACATCCACTACTTAGTCTCTGCAACAGAGAAGTGAAAAATGGATGAGATATGCTGATGGACTGCCCTCCTGGGAAGGTAGTGCAACCTGCTTATGGGAGTGCTCTTGGATGCTCCCATCTGGAGTGAAATTTTAGACATGCTACACTGGGAGGAGAAAGTAGAAGTGCAGGTCATGCATAAAATGAAACAGACTTTAACTGTTTTAATTATATTTTCTTAAATAAGTGTTTTCTTTATTGGCTATGTGTCCTTAGGACTATTTCCAGAGACTCTAATTATTCGTTACTGTTATATATATATATTTGTAATTTTCAGCCATTCTATGGGGCAGTGGGCCTATAAATCATCTCATGTTGCCATGCTGGATGTGAAACTCTTTAGAAGTTTCTATATTGAATTTTTCAGTGTTTTATGTGTGTCATCCTCCCCAAATCTCCACTACAAGAGTAGTGAAGAGTAACATATTGACCTGGCCTAGAGTGGAGGTGTGAAGGCCTGACCAGAGCCAGAAAAGAGAGCTGTAGGACAGGGAAACGCTTCAATCCAAGGTCAAGTAAAATTATGGCTAAGGCAAAATAAATTGCAAACCATAGATGGTCCAAAAGGAAGGGGTCTGATACAACGAACCAGGTTATCCAAAACAGTTAGCAGTCTGAGCTTACAAAGTGTCTTGAGGTGACAATGGACGTTGGGAGAAAGACTCTTTTATAGTGGTAACTCACAAATGGGAAGGCTCTGACATTGTGTCAATTCACAAAGATCTTCTAGGGTAATTTCTTGACCCAAATGAAAACCAGAATTTGTATGTACTCTATCACTTTTTGTACACTCTCATTTTTTCTTGATTAGATAATATTTCAATTGGATGAGGAATAGAAATGTGTATTTATTATTTCTTTTAATTTTTTAATATTTTTGATATTTCTCATACTATTTTACTAATAAGTATATATATATATATATATATACTATTAGAAGATCTTTTGGCTTCCTGGTAGTTATTGACTTTATTACTTTAACTATTATCTACATCCTGTTATATTTATTAATGTGATTATCAGGAGGATTTTTCTCCTTCTATAGTGTGGAATACAATTTTGGAATGTCATACTAAATAGTAATTACACATGTAATCACCTGAAAGGTTCTTCCTGCCCACTGCACAGACAAAATCAATTCACTGAGACCGTGGTATTGAGAAAGAGTTTAATTGTCCCACAGCAGCCAGGTCGGAGGACTGAAATTATTGTTCAAATCAGTTACCAGGAAAATGTGAAGGCTAGGGGGTTTTTTTGAGGATAATTTTGAGGGCAGGGGGCTAAGGACTAGGTGCTGCTGGTTGGTTGGGGATGAAATCTTAGGGATATGGAAAACAATTTTCATGCACTGAGCCTCTGGATGGGGGCCACAGGGCCAGTTTAATCATGAGTCCCAAGTCCCGGTGAAGTTAGGCCATCATCAGAATGCTAAAGTTTGGAAAACATCTCAAAAGATGAATCTGAGGTTCTACAATAGTATTATTATCAACCATAGGAATTAGAGAATTCACAGATCTTGTGACCTCCAGAACAGTGGCTAAACTATGCCTACATTTTAGCAGAATTCAGGTCCCACCCATAAGGTCTCTCATGGCCTTTCATTAGCAAAGAGGGGGTCAGTTTTAGGGAGGGACTATTATTATCTTTGCTTTAAAGTTAAACTACAAACTGAATTCACCCCCTGGTAAGCTTGGCCTGTGCCGAGGAATAAGCAAGGACCGCCAGCCTGTGAGTTTAGAGGCAAGATGGAGTCAGCCATGCTAGACTTCTCTTACAATCATCATTTTTGCAAAGGTGGTTTCTCATACACTCACATATAGACACAGATACACACACATAAAATGACTAGAATTAGAAATAGTTCACATATCCAATGTTAAAAAATATTATTGAGTAATTTTCTATGCTTACATAGGCTGAGCTATTTTAGAACACATACAAATAATATTTAACATATCAACAATTATTACCTTTTCATAATTGTGAAATATACATGTGGTGTGTTTCTTGTCGTTTAACTCCTAATATCCTTGAAATCTCCAAAGTGAAGTGATCTTTTGCATGCTAATGATTTGGCTGATGGGTAGGGGCCCCTGGGTAGCCTCAGTTCGGGGACTGGTTGCCAGGGGAACCAACAATGAGATTTGAGGGTTGGACCTTTCATTCCTGTCCTCAATCTCCAGGGAGGGTAGGGAAGGTAAAGGTTAAGTTGATCCTCAATGGCTACTGATATCATCAGTCATGCCTGTGTAATGAAGCTTCTATAAAAACCAAAAAGGCGCAGAGTTCAAGGAGTCTGCAGGTAGATGAACATGAAGAGGTTTTCAGGAAGGTGGTTAAGAGCACATGAACATACCAAGAAGGAGGTGCACCCCAACTCCACAGAGGGAGATATTCCTGTGCTTCGGACCATTCCAGACCTCGCCATATCTATCTCTGCATCTGGTTGTTTATTTTTTATTCCTTAAATACATCATTTGTAATAAATCTTTAAAGTTAAGTGTTTCCCTAAGTCCTGTGAGCCACTCTAGCAAATTAATTGAACCCAAGGAGAGGATTATGGAAATCTATAACAAGCTGGTCCAAAGCACAGGCAAAATAACTTGAGGCTTTTGACTGGCAGCAGAAATGGGGCTGTCTTGTGGGACTGAGTCTTCAGTCTGTGCAATCTGATTCTATCTCTAGGTAGATAGTGTCAGAATTTAACTGAATTAGAGGGCACCAAGCTGATGTCTGCTGCAGAACTGATTGCTTTCTTGCTAGTAGGGAGAAATTCTACCATATCCGGTGTCAGAAGTGTATTGTGACAGTACAGTGAGAGAAATTGAGTTTGTTATTTTCCAAAGATGAAAACAAAACAAAATAAAACAAAAAATAAGTGAGATGCAACTTTATGTATAGAAGGATAAAATGATGTAAGCTGCTCAATCCCCCAAGAAGAGGAAGGAGAGGGAGAGGAAGAGGAAGAGGAAGAGGAGGAAGAAGAAGAAGAAGAAGAAGAAGAAGAAGAAGAAGAAGAAGAAGAAGAAGAAGAAGAAAGAGAAGTAAAAGAAGGAGAAGGAGAAGTAGGGAGAGGAGGAAGGAGGAGAAGGAGGAAGAAGAAGGAGGGGGAGAAAGAGGAGGAGGAGGAAGAAGAAAAAGAAGAAGAAAGAGAAGAAAAAGAAGGAGAAGGAGAAGTAGGGGGAGGAGGAAGGAAGAGGAGGAAGAAGAAGGAGGGGGAGAAAGAGGAGGAGGAGGAAGAAGAAAAAGAAGAAGGAGGAGGAGGGAGGAGGAGGAGAAAGAGGAGAAAAAGGAAGAAGAAGGAGGAGGAGAAAGAGAAGGAAGAGGAAGAAGAAGGAGGAGGAGAAAGAGGAGGAGGAATAGGAGGAGGAGGAAGAAGAAGGAGGTGGAGGGAGGAGGAGGATAGAGGGAAGAGCAGGAGGAGAAAGAGGGAGGAGGAGGGAGGAGGAGGAAGAAGAAGGAAGGGGAGAAAGAGGAGGAGGAAGAAGAAAAAGAAGAAGAATGAGGAGGAGGGAAGAGGAGGAGAAACAGGAGGAGGAAGAAGAAGGAGGAGGAGAAAGAGGAGGAAGATGAAGAAGAAGAAGGAGGAGGAGAAAGAGGAGGAAGAAGAGAAAGAGGAGGAAGAAGGAGGAGGTGCAGGGAGAAGGATGAAGAGGGAGGAGGAGGAAGGAGGAGGAGGGAGGAGGAGGAGGAGAAGAAGAAGAAGAAGAAGAAAAAGAAGAAGAAGAAGGAGGAGGAGGAGGAGAGGAAGGAGAAGATGAAAAATAACTAAATCAATATCAATCTAGGTAAAATTAATTTTCAGAAAACAGTATCTCAAAATATTAATGAATATCTTCTTTCAGTGCTTAAAATATAATAGTATTTTCCTTCTTTGTACTTTTAGACTTTCTTTTACATGCTTTGTAATATGCTTGAGTGATTGTATAGCAAAAAAACATAATGAGGTATTAAAAAAATTAGGCAGTAGTGTGGTCAATGTCACATATAGACTACTATACAATTGCTTCTCCCAGCTGTTCCCTAGACTCATGGGAGTAATCTATGCAGTGCACTGCTTTTCTGTGAGTGCTCAAAACTTCATATTCTGAGAAGCAACCATTTGCACAGGGTAAAATATGCAGTCTCTACTTGCTGTCTCTTTTACCTGTCTCCATAACTCACATTCAGATGGTTGAAGTATCACATTATAATCACCTGACCCAACTTTGAAACATTGTCAAATTAATTTTATTTATAACTCATTTGAGTAGCTAATTTGGATTTCAAAATAAATTTGGGTTAAATAATAATTTGCCAAATTGCTTTCTGAAATTGGAGGGTTTTTTACTGTATAAGTTCATTCTCATGCTGCTGTGAAGAAATACCCAAAATTGGGTAATTTATAAAGGAAATAGTTTTAATTGACTCACAGTTCTGTATGGCTGAGGAGGCCTCAGAAAAACTACAGACAAGGAAGAAGACACGTCTTCACAGGGTGGCAGGAGAGAAAATGAGTGCCAGCAAGGGAAATGCCAGACACTTATAAAACCATCACATCTTGTGAGACTTACTCATTTTCACAAGAACAGCATGGGGGAAACTATTCACATGATTCAATCACCACCCACATGTCCCTCCCATGACACATGGGGATTATGGAAACTACAATTCAAGATGAGATTTGGGTGGGGACACAGAACCAAACCATATCATTCTACCCTTAGCCCCTCCCAAATCTCATGTCCTCATATTTCAAAACACAATCATGCCCTTCCAACAGCCCCCCAAAGTCTTAACACATTCCAGAATTTAACCAAAAAATAGAAGTCTGAAGTCTTATCTAAGATAAGGCAAGTCCCTTCTGCCTATGAGCCTGTAAAATCAAAAGCAAGTTAGTTACTTCCTAGATACAGGCATTGTGTAAATACACCCATTCCAAATGGGAGAAATTGGTTAAAAGAAAGAGGCTGCAGGCACCATGCATAGCTGAAATCCAACTGGGCAGTTATTCATTAAACCTTAAAGTTCCAAAATGATCTCCTTTGACTCCATGTCTCACATCTAGGTCACACTGATGCAAGAGGTGTGCTCCCATGGCCTTGGGTAGCTCCACCCTGTGCCTTTGCAGGGTACAGTCCCTTTCCCAGCTGCTTTCATGAGCTGGCATTGAGTGCCTGTGGCTTTTCCAGGTACATGGTACAAGCTATCAGTGGATCTACCATTCTGGGGTCTGGAGGACGTTGGTCCCCTTTTCATGGCTCCACTAGGCAGTGCCCCACTGGGGACTCTGTGTGGGGCCTCCAACCCAACATTTCCCTTCTGCACTGCCCTAGCAGAGGTTCTCCATGAAGACTCCATTCCTGCAGCAAACTTTTGCCTGGACATCCAGATGTTTCCATACATCCTCTGAAATCTAGGAAGAGGCTCCCAAACCTCAATTCTTGACTTTTGTGCACCTGCAGGCTCAACAGCAAGTGGTAGCTGCCAAGGCTTGGGGCTTGCACCCTCTGAAGCCATGGCCCAAGCTATACCTTGGTTCCTTTTAGCCATGGCTAGAGTGGCTGGATTGCAGGGCGCCAGGTCCCTGGGCAGAACACAACAGGTGGGCCCTGAGCCCAGCTCAGGAAACTATTGTTTCCTTCTAGGCCTCCAGGCCTATGATGACAGGGGCTTCCATGAAAGTCTCTGACATGGTCTGGAGACATTTTCCCCATTGTGTTGGTGATTAACATTCAGCTTATGCAAATTTCTGTAGCAGGCTTAAATTTCCCTCCAGAAAATAGGGGAGAAAATGGGTTTTTCTTTACTATTTCATTATCGGTCTGAATATTTTCCAAACTTTTATGCTCTTCTTTCTCTTGTACACTTTACCAGTTAGAAATTGCTTCCACCAGATACCCTAAATCATCTCTCTCAAGTCCAAAATTCCACAGATCTCTAAGACAGGGCAAAATGCCACTGGTCTCTTTGCTAAAACATAGCAAGAGTCACCTTTGCTCCAGTTCCCAAGAAGTTTCTCACCTCCATCTGAGACCACCTCAGCCTGGACTTTATTGTCCATATCACTATGAGCATTTTGGTCAAAGTCATTCAACAAGTCTCTAGGAAGTTCCAAACATTCCTACATTTTCCTGTCTTTTTCTGAGCCCTCCAAATGGTTCCAACCTGTGCCTGTTACCCAGTTCCAAAGTTGCTTCCACATTTTCAAGTATCTTTATAGCAGCACAGCAATACTTCTGGTATGAATTTACTGTATTAGTCCATTCTCACGCTGGTATGGAGAAATACCAAATACGAGGTAATTTATAAAGAAATACCCAAGACTAGGTAATTTAATTGACTCATAGTCAATTAAACATAGCTGGAGAGTTCTCAGGAGACTTACAATCATGGCTGAAGGCACCTCTTCACAGGGCAGCAGGAGAAAGAACGAATGCCAGGAGGGGAAATGCCAGACACTTAAAACCATCAAATCTCATGAGACTCACTCATTATCATGAGAATAGCATGAGGGAAACTGCCCCCATGATTCAATTACCTCCCACCAGGTCTCTCCCACAACATGTGGGAATTATAAAAGCTACAATTCAAGGTGAGATTTGGATGGGGACACAGAGCCAAACCATATTAATTTCTAAACTATAAATGATATTAATAAATTATTCCATATACTCAACAGTGACATAAAACAGGAAGATTTTCTCAAGATTATGTAAATTTTAGCAATTTAATTAAATTTGCTTATCATTTATGGAACTGTAATTTATTAAGTCTCATAGTGCTTTGTATACATATTGAGTTAGGTAAGAGAAGTATAGAGTATAAAAAGATGGGATAGGATACATATGCCAAAAAAGTTAATTTTAATAGTTTGTAAATGTGGCATAATGAAATGGGAAATGGATCAGTATGGGAAACACATACGCAATATAAACAAGCTCAAGGTAACTGAAATTTGAAATTGGTGTATCAGCTTCTGCTGTCTCCCCACTTCATCAATAAGACCTGTGAACTGAGAAACAGTCTCTTAAAAGGTTTTTCTACTTGTACTATTTCATTTTTTCCACATCTTCAAGTCAGTCTTTACCTTGGAGAAGAGTGATGATTAAAGATAAAATTCAATCCCCTTTTTGCTTAGAATAACCTAAAAGACACAGGATTTGCGCCCTGCCTCCCCTCTGACCTCTTCTACCACTAGTCCTATGTCATACTCATCTCAACTACTCCATCTTCTTTCTGTTGTAAAATGTGATTTACTAAACAGCACCACTCTGGGTCAGAGCTCTAAAACAGAGTGGGAACCCCTTCTAAAGAGGACTCCCTGCACATCCTGCAACCTGGCAACACAGGAACTTGCCTTGAACCCTTGAACAGGGCGAAATTACCACACCCGCAATATCCTAGAAAACAGCTGAATCTTTCCAGGTCTGCAACTCCTCAACAGTAACAATCAATGAACTGTGAACTCAAGTACTAAGTCAGCCACCTCCACCAATGATGATTCTTTCAAAACAACTTGTGTAATTACCCTCAGCATCCTTCTAAAAATCCCTATACCCCTTCTTCTTTTTGAAACACAGTTTGGCTTCTAGTCACATCTGTGTCTACTAAATTGCAATTCCCAAGACCCCAATAGACACCTCATCTTACTGCTTTGCAGTCTGGTCTTCGACCTCTTCATGGCTGTCACTATTGTTATTACAGTTTCTGCTAAATGCTCTTCCCACAACACACCGACTACTTCTTACTAGCTCTCCTTAGACACCTTCCCAGCCATCCTAGTTTCTACAGACTCTTAACTTTATCCCCAGGCACTCTCTAGTTCTGCCACAATGTTGCATCCCTTATAGCAGTTTTCAATACCTAAACTTATTTTGCTCATTTACCTGTTTAATTGCACATTGTGCACCGTCCTATCTGGAACTTAAGCTCTACATATGCAGGGAACTTCTTGTTCTCATCTCTTCAGTTTCCACGATAAACAGATCTTTGCCAGACACATAACTAACATTAAATAAGAAGTGATTGGCCGGGCGCGGTGGCTCAAGCCTGTAATCCCAGCACTTTGGGAGGCCGAGACGGGCGGATCACGAGGTCAGGAGATTGAGACCATCCTGGCTAACACAGTGAAACCCCGTCTCTACTAAAAATACAAAAACTTAGCCGGGCGAGGTGGCAGGCGCCTGTAGTCCCAGCTACTCGGGAGGCTGAGGCAGGAGAATGGCGTGAACCCAGGAGGCGGAGCTTGCAGTGAGCTGAGATCCGGCCACAGCACTCCAGCCTGGGTGACAGAGCGAGACTCCGTCTCAAAAAAA